>NW_013953230.1:21676-44208 GCF_001266775.1 Austrofundulus limnaeus
CTTCAATTCATTCTCAAACAACAACTTAGATATACATTATACAGTTTCATGTTTCTTTAACAAACTTATTTTTATCTTTCTCTTAAACAAACACATTGAACTTTTTATAATCACTTTCCAGAGTATTCCACAATCTTATTCCCTGAACTGAAGTACATCAGTCCTTCAACTTTGTTCAATTCTGGGTTTCACAAACATCTCAATTCCTTTAAGATTATGAGAACTTTCTCTCTTAACAAAATATAACTGGATGTTTAAAGGCAACATTTTTTATGAGCCTTATACATAAGATGCAAAATATTATAATCAACCAACTCATACAATTTTAATAATTTTAATTTACAAAATAATATATTCGAAGGGTGACTGTAATGTTTTCTGGTGATAATTCTTACTGCTCTTTTCTGTAAAATAAAAATAGGATTTGTGATTGTTTTGCATGCTTTACCCCAGACTTCAACACAGTTTACCAAGTGTAGAACAATTATTGTATTATACAATATAAATAGAGCTTTATCATTGAATAACTCCCTTACTTTATACAGTACTCCAACCGATTTAGCTATTTTGTTCTTAAGTAATTCACATGAGCTCTCCATGTCAGCCCTTCATCAATGATAATGCCCAAAAACTTTATCTCACTGACTCTACTAATCTCATCACTATCAACTTTAAATGAAAAATCAGTAGTTTTATTTTTATTACTGAATATCATGTAATTTCTTTTATCCAAGTTTAGCGACAATTTGTTAAGTTTGAACCATGTTTGTATTTTTACAAATTCTATTTGCATCCTTTCCAACATCCATTCAATATCCATATCCAAAACAAAACAAAACAAAACAAAACAAAACAAAAAAAACAAACAAACAAAAGTAGTATCATCAGCAAACAGGACACATTTTAACAACCCTGATACATTTACTAAATCGTTTACATACAAAATAAACAGCTTTGGTCCAAGTATAGAACCCTGAGGAACTTCATATGTGATATTACTGAATTCCGATCTTATGTCATTTATTTGAACAAACCCTTCCTATTTTTCAAATAACTAGTTACCCACTGCTGGTCCTCTAATACCATGTTTATTTAGCTATTTTAATGAGCTTACGAACAAGTTCAGATTTGTTTTGCTATCTGTAATTCTTCCACCCCCTCAGTCTACTCTAAAACTGTATGATGTCACTGATGGTGTGAAGATGGTGCCATTCTTTCATCACTCAAATCAGAGCTCTTTATATACTTGCTGAAAAAAAAAAACTTCCTCATTGCTCTCACACAATATGCTAGATCGTCTCATTTGCTCAGAATGTAAACACTCTGGAAACACCACCTTTTTCTTGTCAGGAGCTGGGTTTTTGTCTTGGTGTTTTACGTTCTGGTTTAATTTGAATTTTCTGTATTTTCTTGTTGTTTTGGGATTGCTTGTGTGTTTCTGTGTGCCATCAAACTTCCCTGCCCCTCATCTCACACTTCATCCATCCATCCATCCATCCATCCATCCATCCATCCATCCATCCATCCATCCATCCATCCATCCATCCATCCATCCATCCATCCCACTTCTTCTTAAAGCTGTGAAAAGGCTACAAACCTCTTTGTAGGACATCCATTTGTAAGGCTGGTTGGGGAGCCGAGAGCCTAAGCAGGGTCCATCACCTTGGGAAGGATCAGAAAACTAAAATGAAACAAATCTTTATCTTTAATATTTTTTTATCAACTTTGCCCAAAAGATGTTTGAAAAGTTAACTTTATGAAACTGAAGAAATGAAGTTAAGACATTAACTTAGGTTCGGGAGCAGGACCACGCCTCTCACCTGCAGCAATCAGTCGTCATCTATTTAAACTCGCCTCACCTGGCGTCTGCCCTTAGCTCGCTGTCTCAACACCCACCCCCTTTCACCCCACTTAAGCCCCTCTGTAAGGTCTCATTGTGTCACCTTCTTCGCTCCCTTCATCCATTCCCTCATCCCTTCCTTCCTTCATCCCTCCCTCGTCCCTTCATCCCTTCCTCGTCCCTTCATCCCTTCATCCCTCCCTCATCCCTTCATCCCTTCATCCCTCCATCCCTTCATCCCTCCCTCATCCCTTCATCCCTCCCTCATCCCTTCATCCCTCCCTCGTCCCTTCATCCCTTCATCCCTCCCTCATCACCTCATCCCTCCCTCATCCCTTCATCCCTCCATCCCTCCCTCATCCCTTCATCCCTCCTTCATCCCTTCATCCCTCCCTCATCCCTTCATCCCTTCATTCCTCCATCCCTTCATCCCTCCTTCATCCCTTCATCCCTCCCTCATCCCTTCATCCCTTCATCCCTCCCTCATCCCTTCATTCCTCCCTCATCCCTTCATCCCTCCCTCATCCCTTCATCCCTTCCTCATCCCTTTATCCTTTCATCCCTCTATATCTGTTTCTTTCTTTCTCCTCCATCCCTACCTCAAACTACCTCCTAATCCATTCCTTTTCAGGTTCCAGCTGGGGTGTCCAAAGCAGGTTCAGGAAAGCATCCTTCCTGGAGACTATGCRCCACTCTGAGTCTTCTCCTCAAGCCTCCTTCGACATACCTCCCCAGACGCCTCATCATTCATCCCACTACCCTTCGACCCCTTCCTTCATCCCCACCACCCTTTGACCCCTTTCCTTCAATAATTTTTTTWAACTCTTACCATGGTGTGGTCCTTGCTAGTGAAATGCATTCGAAGAAAACAGGAAACATAAAACGTCATGATTTTGAGCTGAAATCCAACCCACCAGATATGTGGAGGCCTCGCTGGAAGACCTCATACATGGTCCTGGCATCATCGTGGTAATGAGTCAGCAGTCTGGACGGGTCACCCATCATGGACCTTCGACCTCCACCTTCATGCTGATATATAGAGACAGAGAAAGACAAAACAGAAAATGTTACAGTCATGTGTTGTTGTTTTTTTAATCTGAGGAAGGTTTAGAAATAATTCTCCATCACAAAAGCAGTCCAGAATAAATCAGTAAGATGGAAATAAAAATGTATTGTCCTTGTTTTCCCAAAATGAATGTGTTCCTCTCATGAGTTCGAAGGGGCTAATTAATTCCCCTGAGCTGGACTTTATTACTGCAGAAGCATTCTTTGTTATTTTAGGACTTCATTTTTCACAAAGATGATTATTAGGATTAAAAGATCTTCTAATAATCACAGCACACAAGTATTTTTTAACCAAAATATATTGTGTGGTTTGTGTTTGTTCTTGGAAAGCTTTACTTCACAGTGTTTATGTGGTAAACACATTAGGGTTACACAAAAAGACAAAACCAAACCTTAAACCATTGAGTTTTGTTGGCTACAGCAACAGTCATCTCACAGCTAAAGGCCTGTGGTGCAATGGTGTAAAATGGGGTGTTTGGAGTTTGGTGGTTTAGAGGTACCAAGACTGGACGCCACTGAATCAAATTTCAACCACAAATCACAACTACTGGCTAACCCTGTACAGGTATTGGAGGATAGAAAAAAGACAATCAATATGTCAAAAATTATTCAAAACTGTCATAAAACTGTGTGAAATTGTCTGACAAATAATCATGGGCACTTTGTGAGGTGTCTTTCATGTCTGATTTGCATGAAGTTTGTTAGTTTTGTCAACACAAATCTACAATCAACATTACTGTCATCTTTTAAGTTCTTTTATTTGTTTTATAGTTTTAACATCTAAATTTCAGATTTTTCAGCAGATTTTATCAATGCAATTCAATGCTGAGCTTTCACTTGACATTTTTATCTCCTCTACATGGAGTAGTCGAGGAGTAGTACTGGCAGCAACGGCAGTATGAATGTGGAGGTCTCACCGGTACTTCCTCAGATTGGTGCAGCAGGCTGCAGGGGGGCTTGATGGGGCGAGGTCTGGTGGCAAACCAGTATGCCAGCACAGCGGTCAGGGCGCCGATGCCCACCAACGTGGAGGTTGGCAGGGAGCGGAAAAACTGACCGAGCTCGTCCATCTCCGGTATCCTCAGGCCGCTCATCATTTCCTGGGCCTGCATCTTCTCCATCAGGGTGGAACTCAGTTCTGCAGAAGACACGGGAATGGTGGTGACTTCGGAGGGCAAAGAGTGACAGAGCAGTGTAGTGGGAAATTTTATTTAACTTTCATAAAACATTTTGTTGTGGACATTTTAGTTATAAGAAAAAGTAGAGGCAACCTAAACATGTAGGTAATATGTCCACATTTACCACTTCCTGCAGACTTTAAATCAAATAGCCAGGAAACAGCTTTATTTCAAAWTTTTTTTCCCTTTTGTTGTAACACAGGAAACCAGAACATGCAATTTATACAGAGAATATGGCTTAAAATGCCCACACAGAAAAAAGAAGAAGTAGAAGTAGACGAGGAATGGAAATGGACCAAACCACGGTCTGACACCTGACAGCTGACTGCAATCATCGGCACAATTATTCACGTGAAAATGTCAGAAGTTGCCCACATTTGACTTCCTGAGGAAAAAACAACATTTCCTTTTGAAATACATCATTTAAAAAAGTGATTTACAGCAGAGTAATTCTGTAAAAATGAATTGCACGGGTTGTTTAATGGGTTGTAGCTTGTCATCTGGTCATCAACATGAAAAAGATAAAAAATCAAAGGTTATTGCATTTTGACACTAAACAAAATGCATAATCAGCAAAAGAGGGAAACATTAGGACTCTAAAGATTGGAACTCTTTAAACTTCACAAACTCATATGTAGCTGTCATTTGATGGTTACGGGTGTAAATATAACAAATGTAGTTCTTCACCATTTCTATGTCTGAATGCCCTTATATGGACATGTAGAAACAATGATTGACCTCCCAAATCAAACCTCCTCCTAAAAGTTTTTCTCAGACTTTTTTGTTCTATTTTTTATGATACCATTTGCCTTTTTACACCTGTCCCCTAAAAATACATCAAAGGAGGGGTCTTCCCCTTAATTTATTGTAATTGCTCACAAGAGTGCAACACAACGAACAAACGGTATGACCACAATAAATTATCTTTAGAGATCTGGTTCTGTTTCTCTCTTTCTCTCACACACAAACGTTCATTTAGATAAGGGAGGGGGGGCACATCTCCTACACACCCATCAGGGTTTCCTTCCCACCCCTGAGAAATAAGTCAGAGAAAAACTACTGCAGCTCTCAGCCAGTCAGAATCACTTCCTCTTTCGGTGCCCTACACAAACCAACACTCGAGCAACACACATGTCAAAACCTGAAGAGGGAGATTGGTGTAACTATCAGAGACCGTGGGAATGCAGACTTCCGTGTTGACTTCATGTAAAGTCATGTAAAGGTTTTCTGTTGAACACATGAATCATGGCTGAATGACAGGAAACCAGACTTTTACCAAAACAGACTCAAAATCATCTGTGATGATGCTCGTACAGTAAAGATATTGTTTGGGTGGGTGGAGAACAGTAAAATGTAAACTTAAAAAAAGGGAAACAATTAAGACTTAACAAGTTCTCTTAAGGAGCKACAAAGGGAACTATTTATATCGCTTCATATCTTCAAATGAAGCTGACACCTGAACAGGAAGTGTTCTCTTTTACACATGAAAAAATGACAAAAAAAAAACTTTTTTTTGTCTCAGTTTTTTTTTTCATCTAGCTGCAAGTCTTTTCACACATCCTGAACCTCACAGTAAAGGTTCCAAAATTGTAAAGACTTTTTGTACATTTTTCACGACACATCTCCATTTATAAAACAGAGACCTTTATTTATTTTAAATACACTTATCAAAAACAGGTCATTTGGCAGGTGATTTTTTTCCTCGTCTTAGAAATATGTCAGTTAGCTGCTAAAAGAAATCCACAGATTTCTTTCTGTCATTTCTCATCAACCTCAGTTTTCAGGTCGTTGCATAATTTCCTTACTTTACTTGCCCAAACACCACCTAAACTTGAACCGTCTCACCTCAGCTGAGGCAGAAATGCTGACTAAAAACATCACAGTTTTTATTAGTCGAAAAACAGTACTGTGACCACAGGGCCGCCTTATTTTTTATTTTAACTTCTTTTTTATGGTGTCCATTTCTATACAGTATATATGCAGTTCCAGTAATGCTTATAAGAGCTAGTGTAAATGTTATTTTTCAAATGTGACATGAAACTGATAAAAAAAAAGGTAGAGATGGATTGGGTGATTATTTCCTGAAAGTTTCATTAAATATTGTCCAATGGTTTGTGAGACATTTTGCTAAGTGATCATTTTTATATATATTTTCCCCTCTGCGAGTCAGAGCATCAAAATCATAAAAAGCATCATGTTTGTGCTACATTTGGCAGTTAAAAGTTTTTGTCTGCAGAGTTGATCAAAACCACATAACGTTGTTGGTGTTTAAGAGAAAAAAAAAGGTCAAGCAAAAGAATAGTCTAAATATAGAGACTCCATAACCCAGTGACACTGCTGTGCAGAAAGCTGGAAAAAAAGTGGAGTGGAGCTCATGACAAAAGCATATTTTGTGCACAAATACACAAACATTAACACACACATCAACACAGACGGTAGAGAGGAGTGAACAGAGCCAAGCTGAACCACAGCAGCAATAATAACTCCCTGGTGTTATTCTTTTTTTCTCTGCTAATTAGTTTGTGATGGTGTGTGAGTTTGTAAATTGCACTCTCATTGTTGACCAGGATTTACCAATTATAGGTTTGTCGATCTGTTGTGTAATGCTTTTAGGCACATTTCTGATTGTAAAAACTATATTTAATCATTTTAAGGCAAAGCTTCTGAAAGTTTGGTAAATTTAGATGATTTACGTACTATTTTCTAAAACTACTTGTAGATTAAAAAGCTCAATTTGACTCCTGAGGATCATTTTTTGTTTATGGTCCAAACWGGCKGCTAGGCAGGGATTAATACACACATGGATACACCACTCAGCCAGAACATTATGACTACATACCTAATAGCCTATAAATAAATCTCCCTGCCACCAGAAAAGTTTAARAGCCACATCTCTGGGGAATTGTGTTGACACCATGGCACTAAGCAGTTTGTAGTAGGTATTTTAAAACCTGCCACTACGAATTTGACTTTTTTTTTCTGTTTTTTTCCCATAAATTTGAGACTGGACTTATACAGTTAATGTATCTGGAAAAAAAATGGAAGCCAAACTAAAATGTCAAATCACCAAATAGCTGAAACATTAAAACAAGCCCTCCTGTACATCCATTTGATTGATTATATTCACAATAGGTGCCTTTCTAATGAGAGAAAATGTTTTTTTTACTTGGTAATAATTATATTATCATAGCTGACGGCTGGATGTAATATGATAATTCAATTCAAGTCAAAAATACTTTACTGATCCCAAAGGGAAACATGAAATATTGAAAATATTGGTATAAACTTTGCATTTGAGATTTATGTGCCTAATCCCTTCAATAGAAGGAAAACTCCACAAAACAATAAACTGTTTTCTTTAAAACGACTTGATAAATATTTAAAAGTTGTGCTTGATTTAGGAAACCTGATGATGATTGTCACAGACGCACCAAAATATATTTGTGGACTAATCCGCCTATCATTCTTTTCTGGACACCCACTCTCTGCACCTGTCTGAAACCCTCGTGTGGAGCTCCCAGGGTTACAGAAAACCACAAATAATTCATCACAGATTTACCAGAGCCACATCTGCCTTTCGAGAAACAGCTTGGCAGCAGCAGGATGCTCAAAATGGCCTGCAAAAAAGGATGTAGAAACTGAACTTCCCCTCATTATTTCTGCTTCTCTTTGTTTTACTTGTCTATATAATTTGACTGCAAGTTTATTTGATACTGTAGAATAAAAATTTATGTCTGGAAGATCTAAACTTTTAAAAATCACTGCCTTCTGACAAATACTGAAATAATAAACACAATTTTAACATTATATTGAAGGACTGCATATCACCTCCACCTTTACTCTTTACAGAGTTGTAAAATAAGATAATCTTGTCTTGAAAAACCGCAGAGTTGAAGTTATTTTGGTCAGATTTTGAACACAATAGCATTTATGGCTGTAGATAAAAAGAAAACTATCATACGTTTTGTGTGATGAACAAATCAATTTAAAAAAATGAAACAAAGGGTGCTGTAAAGGCAGAGAGTTCAGCAAAAAAGTTCAAAATGTGGGGTTTCAAATGCACAACAAAGACCATCATCTAAATCTGATAAATGGTGAAAACAGCTTGTTTATGCTGAGAGGAAATGAGGAGAACGGTTCAGGAATGATAAATGGAAGTCTGAATTCTAGTATGCAGACAGAAAATGGTACTCATTTAAAACAACACCAACAAACAGAACAACAAACTTTATWTGTTGATAAGTGTGTTTTGGTTGAGTTYTTATGACCCCCGCATGCGAAGCGTTAGCGGMAGTCATATTGTTTTTGTACTGTTTATTTACTTTTTTCTCCGGAGATTTTTGGTCAACCGTAGCACAAAAACGGCTGCATRGATCAACATGAAATTTGGCAGGGCTGTAGTTGAGTCTGACTTACATTGCGCCAAACAACGGTTTTATGATAGACCCCATATTTGAGGAGGGGGCTCCTTTCAAAGTGGGGGTGTCAGGACATGCAAAAATGCTTATAACTCAGAAATTGTTCAACATAGAAGCTTCAGATTTCTTTTGTTGTTTAGCTCTGATGAAGCTCTATCCATCAAGCCCACCAATCAGTGCCCCCCACACCCCTGGACCCCCAATTTATCTGAAAAAGGGGTATCTGGACATACAAAAACGGTTATTGCTCAAAAACTATTAAACGTAGGAGCTTCCGATTTTCTGTTTGTTTAGCTCTGATGAGGTGCTATCCATCAGGTCAAGCAATGTCCCCCCCCAAAAAAAGACCCCTCCCAAGCCATTACAACTTTGGAATGCACCTAGTAGCATGTTATTAATTAGGAATAAAGACTTCTGAGTTCTGGTGCATTTGTGCGTGCGGGGGTCATTATGTTACCGCTATGCAGTATCTAGTTATTTTTTGTGACAGTTTCTGGTTTAGTTTCCTTCCTTGCTTTATCATGTCCTTTGTTCTATACCAGGGGTGCTCAAACATTTTCCCTGAGAGGGCCAAAATTAAAATCAGTCTGAGGGCTGTGGGCCAAATGCAATAATATAAGAAATGCAAAAACTTAAGTAAAGTTGTTTTATTTTTCATGATKAAGKTAGCAGCCASTGTGGTTGCCCACATTCTTTAGTTTTTTTTTCAGCCCATGGACATGGAGAAAATTCAACATATACTCAGGCACCAAAGGCTCATGGGACTTTTCATAATTTAAAATTTGAATGAATGTGGRCTTATAAGGTGTGCAAATCTATATACGGGCTTAAATCTACTCTAAATGTCTCTTGTAGTTACTTGTATTTTATATTTAATCTTAACATAATTGCAATCTAGTAACCAGGACAACTGCTGGTGGGCCAAATCAAATGGCTTGGCGGGCCAATTTTGGCCCCCGGGCCCCACACTGGGCACCTCTCTTCAATACTTTAGAGTTTATTTTGTTTTGCCTCAGTCTTCTTATTGTTTTCTTTTACTCCTGTGTTTAGTWACCTGTTTTCATTTTCTCATGCACGATCCAGTTCATTGATGAGTTCCAGCTCTTGCCCCGCCCACTCTCACCTGAGCCTCATTGTCTTCCCCCCAYGTATTTGTCATCTTCAGTTCATTAGTCTCTTTTTAAATACCTTCTCATTTGGTTCATTCAGTTTGTACACTGCATGGTGAGCCTTTTATGTTTGTTTCCTTTGAGTTTTTGCTTGTGATCATTATTGCTGCCTCCTCAGGCTTTTGTTTTATGGTTAATAAATGAGTTGATTAATTTTAGCCTTTGAGTTGCCCTGAGTCTTGGTTTTGCATTAGGTTTTGTATTTACCCTCACAC
The DNA here is from genome assembly GCF_001266775.1 of Austrofundulus limnaeus. Taxonomy (NCBI): domain Eukaryota; kingdom Metazoa; phylum Chordata; class Actinopteri; order Cyprinodontiformes; family Rivulidae; genus Austrofundulus; species Austrofundulus limnaeus. Next base: position 31,562 of record NW_013953230.1, read on the forward strand.
ATAATATATTTTATTATGTCACAGGGCTGGTGAACAGCACTCGTGGATGAGTCTCCAGAACGTCTTGAGACTTTTGCAGAGTTCTCAACTTACTCATGTGTGTCACAGAAGTCGCTTGAGTTCATAGGACATGTTAAAAAAAGTGTTTCTCTCAAAATACTCACGCTGTGGTCATGGGGGGCTTGTCTCAAATGTGCAAGAGCTGCTTTGACACAAGAACAAGAGCATGTACCTTGAAAACCTTGGTACAGGTCAAAACCCATGCTGATTCTAATCTACATCTCCTCCTTTTAAACATGTATTCTAGTAGATTAAACCATAGATGTGGGGGTGGTTGCCATGGTGGGTACAAATTAGGGTGCACAGCCAAGAATTCAGTTTTGCAAGCTGTGCACACAAAACTCAAAAACTGGCTGCTCAACATGCAGACACATGGTTTAATGGACATTTGGTCACAGCAGAGTTTAGTGAGACTGCAGCTGAAAATTCACATATTTTCTTCTAAATTTGACAGAATTTTTTWAAATCAAATAGTCTCCCAGTTGCAGCTCATTCAGGTACGTTTAGCTGAGGTGAAGGTACATCACCCCCCAAAACATGCAGAAAAGGTTGCCTTCAGGCCCAAGCCGCCCTTGAAAAAGAGAACTGAGATCTCAATGGGACTTGCCTAGTTAAAGCATGGTGAATAAAATAAAAATAATTTGTATAATCAAAGGAGACTCTCCAGCCCTCTGTCCTGTAATAACCTCCAAGGCAAACCACAGGGACTCATAGAAACAATCATATCCACAAGTTTAAGTCCACCCCTGGTGTCTGTAACACAGATTGTTGCTTCAGCTGGGGTGACAAAACCCAGCAGGCCAGCAGCATTCCTTATTAGCAATAAACCTAACAACCTCTTTTTTGATTTAGAACTCTAGGAACTGACAAATCAACCCATGATGCAAACAAACCATCTTTATTTGCCCACCTTCTTTGCTTTGTTTGCTCAGAGATGGTGGACTTGAATTCAAAGAACAGTTTTGTTTTTGCTCCAGATCTCAATGGGATATAATCACAGAGGGGGACTAAAACCAAGCTGAGGGGTTGGAGGATCAGTCTGGACACATCCACACCTGTCCCCAAATAGCTGGTGCCAGTTTACTTACTTTTCACTTCCTGACTGCACAGCTTTTCTGCTCATCTTGTCGTGTGGCTGGAAAGCTGCTTTCCTCATTGGCCACAACTGAGAGCCAGCGAGACATAAAAGGGACCGGTGTAAAAATAACAMCAAAACGTTGAGAGCTGAGAGCTGGAGCTGTTTTGCTGATTTGGCATAATTTTATGCAATGRCATGATGTCGCGCTCAGAGAATATGTTGTGTCTCAGCTATGACCACATTAAACCTTAGCTTCATGTTTGTCAGACTGGCTGAGTTATAACCGTTTGGCTCTGGTGGCCATCTCGAATCTGGTTGAACCCAAAGGTTAATCAGTTCTAGATGGGCTCAGCAAAAGCCTGACAATTGCACAGTCAGACTCAGCTCTGATGGGAGCATAGTGTAGTATTAAGTATCTGCTCACATGTGTATGTGTGTACAAAAAGTGAAATATTTGAACTTTCCACACATGCTTAATGAGACAACCTTTTAAGTTCCCAAATTAAATGTTTCACAGAGAAGTGCAAGTAATTCAGATATTTATGGTTTTAAKGTTTTAAAAAAATCATTCAAATACACAGATAAATAGTTTATTTGAGAACTTGTAAAATGTCGAATCAGTAATGACTGGAAAAAGAGGTTTTAGGTAAGAAACGTAGCAGCAATGGCCCTTCTCGTCATTTCACCTTGATCTTTCTTTTCCTCTCATGGAGAATGGACTTAGTGAAGATTTGTTTCTGTGTGCTAGCACTGGAAAGGTGAAATCTTGTGAATGGGTCAGACACACTTCTTGTGCCCTCTGAGGKTTAAAGTGGAGAAAACTCAACCTTTCCTCCTCAAGTCCCGCCCCCCTGTCGGCTCATCCGAGATCCCCAACCAATGAGGAGAGTCCAGCGTGGGGAGATTAGAGCCTATTAGCACAAAGGCAGATGACCACCAGTAACCTCACTACAGCGCTCTATTTATACATTATTCATTTAAACACATCTCATTTTTCTCTTGTTTACAAAGTATTTTCTTTTGGTTTTACAGCTTTACTTGCATCTGGACTTCTTGACCCTTTTGATCAATTGCAGGTAATCAACCTTGCACCAGTTTAAACCATCACTGATCACTTGCAGTGATAGAGAAGTCTCTAGGGCTCAGAGCACAATCATTTCCAGTCCTTATCTTTCAGGGATAATCATATCCGAGACATCCTCTCTGCATCCCCAAAAAAAGCCCACTCACTCCTCACCTGAGATGCAGCACCACAAGGTGGAACTGCAGTCATCCATCATAAAAATAAAATTAGTGAACAATACAAACAGCAGAAATAGGAACACTAAGGAGATATTCAGCTGCAGATACTGCATGGACACTAAAACTCAGAGCAAACAAACCAAAATGAAGCGAAGCAAAAAATAAAATAAAAAAATAATAACTGCAGTGCAGATACAGTTAAAGTGTCTGTGGTTTAAGCAGCAGCACTTACAGAGGTGTCCAGCAAGCTGATGAGATGCAGTGTGTGCATGTGCACAAGGATGTGTGGTGCGACAAACGGGGGCATCGGGCGGACATCACGCCACCTGGTGCAAACTAGTGATTACCTTCCCACTGGCACCGGCTAGATTAAAGCTGAGGCAAGCAGGAGGAGGGCAAAGCGAGATCAGCCTAGTTTGGGCCTCGCTGGCTTCCGTATCACACCACTGAGCTCGACAAACGCTGCATGCACTCACCACACCTCTTCCTCCTGCCCTCCCTCCCTCCACCTATCTATTTCTGACACTGAATACGCAGACTCTCCCTCTCCTTCACGACACAATAAATGATACGCAGGCACACATTAGCTAGCATGCAGGGGCAAGAGAATGCACACGTGTCTTCAGGCCCACACGATGCAAGTATGCTCTTGTGCTCAGACCTTTGCTTTGACGTTTAAACAAACTGCAGAGAGCCACATCAATTGTCGTTGGCTTGATTTGACTGTCAAAGCAGAGGAAYAAGAAAGCTTGAAAATCTTAATCAGGTGGTTAGCATTCTGGTTTTTTGTGTGATTCTGAGATTTACATCTTAAACTCGCTCACACACTGAATATTTATGAACCTAACTTCACTTAAAATTCACAAGAAGTTAAATGTCTATATTTTACTGCTGGTTCATTTTTCTTCCTTATTGCATTAGATGATAAAGAAAACATGACCATTTTATAAAAATGACTAAAAATTTTTGTTTTTGCTGCAGACATTAGGTGTTGTGAATGTTTAGCTTCAAACAAATTCACGGGACTAAAATGGAAAATCTGAACATATTTAAAACTTTTTAAAGCCTAACGTTAAGATGATCAAATTTAGCACTTTTCAAGACTCTGCAGAAACCCTGTTTTAAAATTAAACCATCCCAAAATGATAAAATGAAAGATTTTCCTTCACAATTACACTTGACCTAAGCAGGCACAACATTGTTCTCTGAGAGAGACACTTAAGGAGATCTGGTCAGCACTTTAGGCATCTTGCAGGATGAGGAAGAGTATGCAAAGAATGCTGACACAGCAATTAGCCTCTCAGAATATCTGCAGCCCTAACGTGTATCAATATTATTAAGTCTAACAGATTCCTCAATTTTAGGAGGTTGTAATTAAAAATAAAAATATATAAATGTAGTAAACTCTATTGGTGTGACTCTTGCGTCAGCATTTGCATGACTAATTCTTACAGGAAGAGCAGTCCCAGCAAGAAAAAGCTGATGAATTTTCAGGTTGACTGACCCCCTACTTCCTTTTTGGAGCTTTTATTCTGGCAGGCATGAACACTGAACATGTATTGGTTGTTTTCTTCAAAAATGAACACCTACCTTTATGGCTTTAATTAAATATTGAGGGAGGAAAAAGAATAGGTTTACATGCTGTTGTGCACTAAATGAATTATTGAAACTGGGCAGCAGCAGGGTGCTGGGAAGTGAAGACAGGTGAAAAGTGTCACGATTCCTCTCTGGTCAGCTTCACTTCTGGGTTCAGTTTTCAGCCAAACAATGAATGTCGAAACCAGCATTGTTTAAATGAGCCAAGRCATTGAATATGTGGTTTATATTGATGCCTATTTATTGTTATCACCCATCACTAAAAGGTAATGATGTTATTGTGTAGTTTTTCTGTTGTGTTAGCAYAAATATCTCACAAACCAATTGAAACTTCCAGAAGGTAATCATTTTATATACATCTACACCTGACTGCCTTTTGAAGTCAGCTCCATTAAAGATGGCCGCCACAGCTAAGTGCCCACAGCAGACACAAAAATGTCCACAACTCAGTCAGTTTTACAGATATTTATCTGAAGTTTGGTGTGGTAGTATTTGAGTCATCCCCAACACATAATCTGAGCACTAACTGATGGCTTGAGATATGTTTTAAAACACTTTACCATTCACTTATACAGTCAAATGTGTCTGTCTGTTAGCAYAATATCTCTTAAACTACGAGCTGGATTTTAATGAAACTCCCAGACAGTAGTCATTGYATGTACTTTTGTGACTCTTTAAAATTTGGAGTCAATCCCAGTCAAGATGYCTGCCACAGCAAACCAAATTTAARCAACATAACTGGGCTACTTCAAGCAAGATCTTGCACTAATATTATACAAGCTCATGCATTGTGTCGAGCCTTCAAAGTTTCACCAAAACTGTAATAATTTTGTCTTTTGATTGMGAAATGATTAAAACATGTAAGTCGTCAGGCAATATCCATGCTCTCTGAAGACTGAGGATTTCATTTTATTAATATCTGTCACTTAGCAACAGCTGCTGTAAGCCTGTCAATAGAATGACCTTAAAACACAGTTAGTAATTACCCATTGTGACAAAGTCTGCAATAAAAACCTGCAAATTATTTTACAATGCACTGTAAAAACAGCAATAACCTACACTTAATTTGTCTTATCAATTGTCCCAAACGCCTCAAATGCTGTAAAACAGCCTGAAAGGTTTGTAATAGTTTAAAATAGGTTAATTCTTATCAGGCATAGAGGGCAACAACTGCTCTTTTTCTTCTGCTCAGCATCTAAAAACGTTTGCATGGTGTGTGTGAACCGGGGGTGGGGGCTGGTGGTCTCCAGTTTTGCCGGTGTGGGCCCACCGGATTTCAGCACCCCATAGCTCCTGGACAGCTCCATCCAATCAGCCGCGAGCGTTCTAAACGCGTCATCCTTCCTCATCCTTCCTCGTTCTCCCTCCCTTCATCACCGAAGCATGGCGGAGGACATGTGNCATTTTAGCCAGCTTTCAGTCACAGTCGCGTTATATTTAGATTTATATATGATTAAGGGGGGTTGAAGTGACTGTACATAACGCATTGCAGCAGATCAGTGCGGTTTGTGAGAGATGAGAACCTTTTGAAATGACGTCTGTCCGGTTCCTTTACGCACAATGTCACACGACCTTAGCAGCTGGCAGGCCTACAGCGTTTATGCAATATGGCTCACGATGTTAATAAAACCTTTGCTTTAATATATGAACCTCAATTTAACTTGACTTTGAAACGGTGAAAAAAAACAAATGAACCCCTCAGCTTGAGGTTTCAGCCGCATGGTGACCTGTCCATCCATCCCCCATCATGCACCTGATTAAAGGCAGCAAACCTGACAACATGGACGGACACTGCCCGGTTTGTCCAGGAGGTTTGGGCGTGTTATTTCAACCCGTTTAACGTGATATTAAGTCTCTTTTTTTAATGTCCAAACACGCGCTGCTTCAAAAACACCTACAATACCGTAGATGCGCCGATGCTCCATCATTAAACCAATCCATCCAGTTTTGGTGAAGCAATGAAAGCTGATGCGCTTGCAAAATGAAAAAGCCGGAGAAGCCGGCAGTGAACGCCACACAATGAGCCTCACAACCACCGAGAGGCAGGTGCATCCCCTTATTTAGTAGCAGCCGCGTGCGCGCAGAAATATCCCCCGCCGAATGAATGAAAACCGCCCGAAGAGATGCGTCGAACTCACCTAAAATGATCCAGAGTGAGCCAGAGACCAACACGAATGCGAGCATGTCTGTCTCATGGAGTCAGGTGTCCCCGGTGCAGGAGCGGCTCAGGACTGCAGCATCGACTGCAGCGGGCAGGTCTCCGGCAATCTGGGGAGATTAAGGAGGGAGGAGGAGGAGGGGAGGGAGCGCGAGCTAGAGACAATATATCTGAGACAGGCKGTGGGGGGTCAGGTCAGGGGATGGAGAGGTCCAGCAGCTCTCACTGGGAGGATTCTGCCGACAAAAAGCATGTTGAGAGAAATAACAAGGATGGAAAAAGAAATAAATAAGCGCAAGCAAGCGTTTGGAGCATCCTTCCTCCTGCGGCTTTTCCTCCTTCACCCAATTGGCTGATGCGCAATGTTACAGCGACTCTGTGACATTTAGAGYTCTGCAGGACGCCAAGGTTACTGTGGGGTGCAAGAATATGTGAACTTATCAATTAAACGTTAATTATTTTTCAACTGACCTCAACATAACCACTGTAGCTTTAATAATAAGAGGTTATGTTTTGATTTCTGTTTTTAAAAGCAGCTCTTAAGCAAAGTCTGTGTGCGGATATTTTTACATTTTCACTTTTATTTATTTTTTATTTTTTTGATATTGCTTTATTTAATGGGGGTTGGTTGGTAAATCACGCCATCCCTCCAGCTGAGCACGCTGGCTGTGACGGAATAACGTTGCATCAGAGTCACGTGGTCCATAATAGGACACGCCCCGTGAACTAAAGTAACCTTGAGAAAGGCTGACACAGACACAGAATGGGGGAGTGACATGACGAGACTTATGGAAGGCAGGAAATAAAATCATTTTCAAATGACGGAAGCCTCGTGTGAAACATGCAACAATGCATTCAAAATGCAGCTGCTGTAGCTTTTTTATACCTCTTTTCAACAGAAATTGTCCAATAAAAAAAGTGCTGAACTATGATTCATGTTCTTGTCTTTTTTTACTGAGTCATAACTGACCCTAAAATAGGTCACTGGTAAAAGAGCAGTAATCTCTTTAATTTAGTGCACCTCCCTGTTTTTTATCACTTTGCAGAAAAAAACCCAGGACACACAAAAAAACAAACTAGCACACTAAACAAACAGCTAAACCTTTCATTCATGCATGGTGAGTGACAGGGAAACAGTCAACCAGACACAAACAGGACAGCCAATTAGCCTACTGTACCTGTGCTTTTATCTCACTTAAGTTAGTCAATTTTTAATCAAGTTATCTGTGTCTGCAGGACTGTAGCTGAGTGAATGTGGAGGCACAAAAAAGCCTAAGCCTGTCTTCAGAAAAACAGATATTCTATAAACAAGTTATAGAATAATATGTAAGCATAAAAGTAGAAATGATGTTCATTTGGGAGGTTTGGGTTAAACACAGCCTAAGCCAGAACAAAGTGGACCACTCCACAGGATTTTAAAGGCAAAACAACATAGCCACATTCCCCTTACCAAAAAGTAATATATGCAGGTATTCMTTAAGTATACTAATTTAAAACTAAAAATATGAGTCTACTTCATGTTTACTTTTTAGGTACTTATCTGAAATATATTTAATCAAGTTTATCACACTATTTGGCTTGTACTAAAATATATTAAAAGTCTAAGTATTCTTAGTCTATACTTATGTTTAAACTTTTGGTCAAGATAAACTTAATTTGTAGTACACTGAATTTTCACACAGATTGGTTTATTTATAATATATTTCAAGATATCCTGTCCTTGTCAGTTTTTGGAACAAATGCAACAATGAAAACTTCAAGCAAGCTGCTGCAAAGAAGATTTGAACAGTTTAACAATTTGCACACACTGCATGCCAAGGTRAGAGTGAGTTTTAATTTGACTGGAATATTTGGTTGAGTCACAAAAAATACCTTCGTCACATTTTTCCACTTTTTTTAAATAAAAGTAGAGGTATAACTATAAGGTATTTTGGAGTGTACAGGAAAATGTGGGGTGGCATGGTGGCTCAGTTGGTGTTGGTAGAACTGATTCCTCTCAGCAAGAAGGTCGCTAGATCAAATCCGTCCTGGCGACTTTTCTGGGTAGAGTTGCATGTTTTCTCCTGGTACTCTGGCATCAAACATGACTATTAGGTTAATTGGTAACAATGTAAGAGTGAATGGTTATCTGTCTTGTTTGTGTCTTTGTGATGGACTTGTGACATGTCCAGAGTGTACCCCACCCCTCACACAGTGACTGCTGGATATGGGCACAGGTGACCCTGATAGGAAGAAGCGAGAATGGATGATGAATGGAAAATACATTTTTTACACTAAATACTGAGCCGTTGGTCGCTCAGTTGGTAGAGCTGATGCCTCTCAGCAAGAAGGTCGCTGGATCAAATCCCGTCCCGGGGATCTTTCTGGGTAGAGTTTGCATGTTCTCTCCGTAAATGCGTGGGTTCTCTCCGGGCACTCCGGCTTCCTCCCACAGACCAAAAACATGACTGTAAGTTAATTGGTAACTGTAAATTGTCCCTAGGTGTGAGTGAATGGTTGTTTGTCTCGTTTGTCTCTATGTGTGGCCCTGTGATGGACTTGCGACCTGTCCAGGGTGTACCCCGCCTRTTGCAGTGTGACTGCTGGATGTGAGCACAAGTGACCCCCGTGACCCTGAAAGAAATAAGCGGGCATAGATAATTGATGGATGGATGAATAGTGAACTACAAATGTAACAGCAAACCTAAATTGTTACTTTCAGTATACTTAAAAGTGTACTTTTTTAAACTAGTAAATTGCACTATAAGTTTACTTTTAGTAAACTGTTAGTATACCTACAAGAGTACTTTCACAAACMTAATGGGTCAATTTAGTCCCAAGAAGTATACTTGTTAGTAAACTGCTACTTATATCAGTGTACTTGGTAAACAAAAGTACATTCAGCATAATACACTTTTATATATTTTAGTATACTTATTAATATGTACTTAAAGTATAAATTTTTTTGGTAAAGGTTATTTTGGATGAGAACATGTTTTTTAAGTTTTGTTTTAACTAGTGCATTTTAAATCATGGCAAATTTGGCCTGCTAAAACAAAAAGATGCATCCTCCAGCCCCCACACACTATGTCCCCCCTGACCTTGACTGCACCAAGACATGTTCATTAACATCACAAACAGGAGTGAAGACAAGGCACAACCTTGGGAAGTCCAACACCTGCCCTGAACAAGTCTAAATTATTCTCACACTGATTCCATCCAGTCTCTGTTGTGCCGATGGCCCTCAGTGGACCCRATCCTCCTTTCAAAAAACATTGGACTGTCAAATTCCCATGGCCTCAACTGATGACTTCTTCCCAGCAATGCATTTTACAATTTTTTACTCATTAACCAAGTTTTTCCTTGTTTATCAAGCCATTTGGCAAGCCGTTCTAATGAGACACTCTGTGTAAACGTGTGCACCCATGCAGTCATTGTAAAATGTTAAAGCAAACGTTGATTTTATGACAGATCAACGGCATTGAGTCTTGTTTGTTTTTAATTTTAGATGGAAGCTTACAACAAGCTATTGGTCTCAACAAGAAAAGAAGGTAAAGTTACCTCAACAAAACACAAACAGAAGAAAAAGGAGAAATAAAAAAGAAATGGAATAAGTTTAGCTTTTGAAAAATCAATTTTTTTTAGGATTTTATTCGGAACTCTATTTCGCTTGGGTAATGTTTACTCGGTTTTTTCTGAACTGACAAGTGGTAAATGCAGGAATGGGCAACTTAAATGATGGAAAGGCCACATTTTTTTTGTTGATACTACCAGAGGGCAACATAGGGCTGCACACTTACCCATATGTAATTAAACTACAGTATAAAAATGTTTATCTATGTTTATTAAACTAATACACAGTCAAGGATGCTACTTCAGGTCTATCATGGTGTGTGTGTGTGTGTGTGTGTGTGTGTGTGTGTGTGTGTGTGTGTGTGTGTGTGTGTGTGTGTGTGTGTGGGGGGGGGGGTTGTGCTCTAAAACCCTGCATGTAATTTTTAGCAATTATGCTTAAACTTACATATATCAGGTAGTTACCTAAAGACAAGTTGCATCAGGTAATATTGTGTTTGAGCAAATGATGTAATTTTGTAGGTGGTGGTGGTGGGGGCGGGTATTTTGATTTGATCAGATTATTATGTGGGTCATAACCCCCCTTAACCCCCTGCAAATTACACCTATGCATAGAGAATCAGAATCAGAATCACCTTTATTGTCATAATAATTTGCATTAAAATGAAATTGGGTTTACTGCTCCAAAGGTGCTTGTTTTTTAGACACAATAAAATAACTTTAGGACAGTAGACAATATAATAAAATAGACAAATTAAAATCAAATAAAGACAAAAATGTGCACTATCCAAAAAAAGAGAAATCAAAGAGTTTCTGTATATAGAAATGAAGAACGGGGATTTTACAGTATATTTTTCTACATTGCTTGTAATATTGCATATTAGAGATGTTCTTGAGAACATTTCACTTGAGATATATTGCACACATGCTGTATTGCACATGGGTTGAAAGACTGAATGTTTGCTGCCATTTTTTATTTTTATTTTTTTGTGCAGTCCCGGTTCAATCCCAGATTTTATTGTTCAGTTTATTGCTCTGATGGCTCTTGGGAAGAAGCTGTTTCKGAGCTAATTTGTCTGGGTTTTGTGTAACCCATACCATCGGCCCGAGGGTAGCAGGTTAAACAGGTGGTTGCTGGGGTGGGATGGGTCCTTGATGATCTTGTAGCTCTGCTTAGGTAGCAAGAGGTGGCAATGTCCTCCAGACTGGGCAGAGAGCAGTCAGTGATCCGCTGGGCAGTGTTGATCACCCTCTGCAGCGCTTTTCTGTCTGCTGCTGAGCATCCCTCGTACCATGCTGTGATGCCGTATGCGAGGATGCTCTCACTGGTGACTCTGTGGAACAGCACCAGCAGTATCTCCTCCAGCTTGTTTCTCCTGAGTACTCTCAGGAAGTGGAGACGCTGCAGAGCGTTCTTCACCACCATTGTTGTATTTGCAGACCAAGAGAGGCTGTCCATGATCGGCATGCCCAGGAACCTGATGGAGCTGACCCTTTCCACACTGACTCCATTTATGTGAAGTGGTGTTGGTTCAGCCCTGCTCTTCCTGAAGTCCAGAATTATTTCTTTTGTATTTGTGGTGTTTAGTTGGTTGTTTGCAGAGCACCACCATGTCAGTCTGTTTTCCTCATCTCTGTGCAGTAACTTAACAAATATGAACACTAAACAAGCAAAGTGCTGAAGTGCAACATAAGACACCTTGAGTCAGACTTCTGTGTGGTTGTGGTAAAAAGTGTGTTATTTATGTACTTGGGACATCAGTAAAKCTCCCATATTTAGCTTTGTGCYWGGTGTTGTTATATTAAAATCCTTTATGACWGCGTCTTTACGCAGACAAAACACACAGGTTTGCCTTGAAGTTCTGTGAATAGATYAAAGCAGATTTTAGATTTTAGGTAATGGTTCACTACCTGAACTGGGCTGATGGGGGTGCTAAACTRTGCTAATAACACTAGAAAACATGTTAGGGGAAACACTTCCTGTGTGTAACTCATCCAACGTTTTGTTTGCCTTCTGCTTTTTACTCCACCTCTGTGACCTAACTCCAATCCAGAGATTCTTTCATGCTCTTTGTGTTTCTTGAAAGGCATAAAGTGGGAAAAAGGGATGATAAAGTCAACTTAATTATGAAACAAAAGTTTATTTTTCAGAAAATTAGAAAAAAACAAAATGTGCCAAGGTGATAAAATGTGYTTTAAATCACCCTCAGTTTTTATAWTGYMTTTCCTCAGCAAACTTAAAWMTGTTGCAAATTGCAAATGACATCTATTATTATGATAAGTATTTTAAACCAAAACAGCACATACGTTCTTAACAGGTGATTTCTAATCACTGRATTCTTAAAGCAAGTTTTACTGAATTGTCACAGAAATAAAATGCTGAGTTTCAACATAAATACATTAGCCGGGATGTTTTTGTCCTGAAAAATCACTGTTTGCAGTTCTACACCTGCATGGTGGCCACACTGTAACTGCCAGGCTCATGCCTGAGGGCTTTGACTTGATCCAGCCAGTGTCAGTGAGCTGTCAAAGCAGATGGCCCAGGGGGAGATTGGATGCTCAAGCAGCTTTCCTCATCCCAAAGCCTCAATTTACTGTTTCATCCCTMCAGGTGGCCTAAATATTCAGATTAATTGACACTGTGTGCGTCACAAGCAATGCATTTTACAGAAATTCATCAGTGCAAGCTGAAACACTCGTGTTTGTAAATGAGAATTGCTTCTCAAACATTTTACCTGGCAAAATAGAGGCCAAAAAAAAAAAAACAAATACTTCAGTGAAAAGTTAGGAATAGTGTGGGACATATGTGTGCAAGTTTGCTTTAAATGAGAACACATGATTTAACCCTAAAGGTTAGCCTATACGATTTTTTAAAGAACATTTAAGACAAATACAATTTGACCAAGATGAAGACAAAAGAACTGAAAACAACAAACTCCATATTAAAGACAATCTAATAAT
>NW_013953230.1:44308-56106 GCF_001266775.1 Austrofundulus limnaeus
ATTATTATTATTATCTGTATCATCAATGCAGTTTTTAGACCTGAAACCTGTTTTCTGTCAGAGCAGAGTGAACACAGTGAGACGCTTCTTTTAGGGTCAAGTATCAGTTTTGATTTCTATTTTTAATTTTCGTTTGAGAATAAAGCACACGAAGAAATCACAGCTGCACCGTCCCGTCCGCAGGCGCAGTCGATCACAGAGAGGGTGATCGTGTTCCTGCTCAGCCAAGTTGTGGAGAGGTCCTCTTCACCGGGGGAGGCMTCCTTCTCCCTGCACCCCCCCACAGAGAGCTGCAAAGTGCTGTGGACGGACAGCCAGGCGGTGGGCTTCTACACCGTCAAACGCAAAGGTGGGCTTTGTGGAGGGAGATAAAAACCTTTACTGTAATAAAACAAAGCACGTGAACATAATAAATAATAATAAATGTTTTTGTCTTTATAATATATGTTTCATATGGGGCGCCGAGTGTAAAATGAAATTGAAGGAAATTCTTTCTGTTTATTAGTGATTTTTAAATGCATCACACATACTGRTTTATGTATTAAGTTTAAATAATAAATCCTGAATCTGGATGTTTAAATCTAAATGTAAAAGTTAAATGTTGACGTTCACATTTAGGTATTTTGGAATGGAACGCAGCCTTTGCTGTTTGAGCTTGGTTCATGTTAAATATGTAAAAATATATTTTTTATCATTTAAATTTAACATTTAGTAAAAAATTAGCTAAATATAAGAACGGTGAGCTAAATAACAATAAAATGTTGGTGGACATTTTTTTTTAAATATAATCTAGATATCTGGCAGTTAACAAGCTTTAGAGTCTGTGCTCGGTGTCAGGCAGATCCATTTTCATCAACTCTGTTGTGTTTTGACAAAGGCCAGGCTGAGGGCTGTGGAGTTCCTGTTTCCTGTTCTTACATAAGTGAAGTGTGAAAGTGTTTGACTTTGGACTCGACGCTGCCAAGATCTGCTTCATATGAAGGAATTATCTTGAGTGGGAGAAAAAAAAAGATGCAAAAATGAAATCCACGATCACAACACGTCTGTTAACGTCTTGATCTGCGTTTCCACCTCCAGTCTCAGCCTGAAGTCCAGGAACGGTCGAACACTCGACCTTCATTTTAACCATCAATCTGGATTTTTTTTTTTTTTTTTTTGTAAGTAAAGATTGTTTTTGCACAGGGGCTGTATGATCTGCACATTCTAGCTGACAGCTTCAGAGAGACTAAAAGTAGTATTTCACTGGGAAACAACTTCTGACAAGTTGGCAAACAAACAGCAAGCACAGGAGAGTCTCCTGAATGTCTCCAAACGGTTTCGGGGTTCTCAGTTTTCTCATTTGATCTCAGGCTTTCTCTCAGAAAAGACCGAGTCGTCGTTTGCGAATACTCAGATTTCCTTGAGACTGCAGCTGAAAGTTTGCTAAATGTTTGACCTGAGTGGTTTTTAATGTTTGTTTTTAAATCAAAGCTGTGCTGTGACTCCGTCCTGTGGGGGTTTCAGGCAGCCTGTGTGAGAGCTGGAGCAGCCGCTGCTACCTGCTGCCCGTCCTGGACACGGTGCTGGTGAGGAGGAGCTGCAGGAGGAGAGGCTTCGGCCTGCAGATTCTGGAGGACTTCTGCTCCTCGTTCTCCTCGGAGGAGTTTCTCGGACTCAGCTCTCCGTTATCCCCCAGCATGGCAGCAGGTCAGCTGGGGTCTTCCTGTTTATCTCTGGACTTCATGACTTCTGATACTTTTAGCTTTACAAACTCAGTTTTAGCAGTGGTGGATCCAGGATTTTTCTAAGTAAGGGGCCATCAAGGGGCCACAATATTCATATAGGGGTCAAGTATTTGTTCAGCGTCCTTGCACACAAATCCCTGGTTTTAGTAAGGTGTATATACTTAACCAGCCACACATTTAAACACTTATAATGTCATTTTTAAAAAGCTTGCACAGTAAATTCTACTTACCAATTTTACATGCATTTTCACAGTACATAGATAAAATACTCTCAAATACACAACATGGGAGAGAATCCAGCCATCATTTGTGAGTTGAAAGACTTTTTCTGCAGGATTGTTCAAATTTTAAGAACAGAAAAAAAAAAACTTGTGTCCACTTGATTAAGGCTGGACTTTTCTATTTGGCTCATTAGCGCCTCTAGTGTTTGGATATGAAACTGCACCCAACATAATCGCTCTTGGGCAAAGGAGAGATGAGTGACAGGACAGGGGCACTTCAGGGGGTAAGTCAAATTTTAGCAGGGGCCAATGCCCCTGTGGCCCCGCCCCTAGAACCGCCCCTGAGTTTTAGGGTTTTCAGCAAATTTTAGTGAGGCCTTTCAGCAGTGTTGTATAAAGTACCTCAAAGTGATACTTGAGTAAAAGTACAAGCATCTTATCATAAAAATACTTTGGTAAAAGTTAAAGTCTTCTCTAAAAAATATTACTTGAGTAAAAGTCTTAAAGTATCTGATATTTTTTGTACTTAAGTATCAAAAGTAAATTTCTGGCACAAAATCTACTTAAGTAGTAAAAGTAAAAGTACTGAGTAAAAGTGAGCAGTTCGGTTTTCCAAAAMGACATTTTTTTAACGGGAAGTGACTTCTCAAAAAAATATTTTTCCTAACGGRGTGCAGCTGTGATGGGTTGTGTACAAGCTAATAGTGTGTCAGAATGATATATATTTATACTTCTCATCCAACCACAATTAYATTCACTCTATCCAGGAGATACAATTTATCAGGATAGCTTTTTAAGTAACAACAACTCAGAATAAAATAGGAGTAACGACTTTCTACTTCTTACCTTTTTAAAAAATGTAGTGAGTAGAAAGTACAGATAATTGTGTAAAAATGTAATGAGTAAAAGTAAAAAGTACGCTGAAAAATAGTTACTCAAGCAAAGTACAGATACCCAAAAATTCTACTTAAGTACAGTAACAAAGTATTTGTACTTAGTTACTTTAAACTCTGCCTTTCAGCTCTCAGTATTCCCTCTGTATTCTCACAAAAAAAGCCATTTCTCCAGTTTTCATAAGTTGCCTGATTATTACACAGTCTGCGTTCCCAGCTCTGGCAGTAACTTGTTTTCTCCCACATGCACTTATTGCAGCGATTATCTGTTTATGTTTTGGTGCCTTTTTAAAGATGCATGCAGAACAAAACAAACTGTCTTTGTGTGGCTGTTCAGTGGTCAGGAGGTTCCTGCAGGAGCACGAGGAGCACCGGGAGCGTCTGTATGAGGTGGAGGCTCCGGGAGGCTGGGCTCAGCGTCGGAACATCTGGCTCAGCCTCCAGCTGGGTCACTACCCGTCCAAGCAGCAGGTGAGGAGAGCCTCAGAGACTACAATGAAAAATAGTTTCCTCATTAATCCTCATTATAACACAACTTCATGAATAAATTTAGAGTCTCAAACACATGATTTAGTTTTTACGGTTCAGTTGAAGCTGCAGGAGAACTCCCTGTTTTATGAAATCTGTTTTGTGCAAATTAAATAATAATAATTGACAGCTGTGTTTTCAAATCTTTCTGTCTCCGTGCAGGAATGTGGGGAGGACTCGACCCCATTCAGCACCTGTAACTCCAACACTCCCCTGCTGCACATCAACCGTCGTGACGTGAACCACGGACAGCTCTCCCAGAGCGGCGAGATCTCCGAGTCGGGATGTTTTCCTGCGGCCCACTCCGACGAGCTGGATTTCAAATCTCCCAACGGGCCTCGAATCGCGGAGCGAACGCTGAAATCCAAGATTGTCTCATCGAAGCAGCGCAGCAGAGAGAGCCCAGAGGAAACACAGGAACAGTCCAAGAGAGCAAGAAGAACAAAAGTCAGCTTGTAAAAATACAAACTGTTCACATTGAGCAATGTCAGACCCCAGAGGGAACTGCTAACAGGATCCAGAAAAAGCCTTGTGCAACGCCATAATGAAAGAAAAAAGTATGAAAGATGTGTACAATGACAACACAGTGATGTTCACAACTCAAAAACTAGATTTTATTTATAATAAAAGCCTAACTACAATCAATTCTACAGATGTCTGTGTCTTTTCAGCTGTTTATCATGTTCACCTCCTTCAGGAGATGTTACAACATTATAAAACACACAATATTTTATTTACAAATTCCCCTAAGAAATACGTAGATTAAAATCATCTTCACCATCACTGAAAAATATTTATTATGCAAGCTGTATTTTTAGTTTTTAGCCTTTTTTTTCCCTAAAACTTTTTGCAATTATTTTGCTCCTTTAGCTAATTTTTTTACTTATTTTAGTTTCTAGTTGGCATATTTTTGACTTGCCTTGGTACTTTTAATTAGTTTATCTACCTTTAATAGTCCTTTTGGCTGGAGTCCAGCAAATCTCAGGTTTTTTATTTTATTTTTTGCTTTTTTTTAAGTTAATTTTGTTTATTTTAGCTTAAAGGGCTTTTCAGATAAAGAAGCTGAATTAGCTCTTCGTTTTCTGTATTTAATCTAATTTTTACAATTAAATATTATATCTTCTATCATGGGAAAACTATTATTCCAGTTTGGGGATTATTATTATTATTATTATTATTATTATTATTATTATTATTATTGTTGTTGTTGTTGTTGTTGTTGTTGTTGTTGTTGTTGTTGTTGTTTTGCATTGGGTTTAAAAGTTTTCTTATCCTCTCTGTTCAAGTCGTCGGCACTAAGAGGCGTGAAAAACGAGCGCACCTCTCAGTTATAGGAACAGGAAGTTGGAAGCAGGAAAAATCTCTTGTCTTATGAAGAAAATTTAAGATTTTGTATTTAAAAATGAGCAGAATTTATCACAACGAGTCTTTGCAGAACAAACCTGTCCACAATGAGAAGTTTGACCGTGTTTGGTCCCCCTCTTCTTATGAAAGGTAATGATTTAAAACTTGAGCGTCCGAGAGAGAGAGAGAGAGAGAGAGAGAGAGAGCGCACCACACCTCTAAGGAAAATCATGATTTTTCTGCTTTTCTCTTAATGTAAAATAAATCTCCTTGATTTGCAGTCATCACGGGAAATTCTATAAATAAAATTGAATATGGCTCTATTCGGCTTAGTTTGAGTGTAAATATTGTGGCGGTATTTCACCAGAAAACATCAGAAACACGAAATCTTTATAAATGTTCGCAACTAATCACTATGAGGACTTTTTAAATAACACGGAATAGGAGTTTGGCAGAATTAAGACAGAACATTATCACATCACWGACCATGTTTTCTGAAAGAACTGATATTTTAAATGCTGACARATGATGAATTATAAGTTATTAGACACTGATTGTACCGATATGCAAACTAAATGTGATGTTTTAAAATGTTTGTTTAGTGGTCCTGGGCTGCTTCTAGAAGGAAAGCTGCTGGATGTTTCCAGACATTCAATTAGTGACGTCAAAGGTCAAAAGGTAAACACTACTTTTTTTTTAATTAATTCAACCATAGTGGTTCAAAAGCTTAGCTGTTGTGTAAATATTATAAACACATGGAACATAATAAACATCAGATCTTAGTACTAGGAAATTGTTTAATATTTAAAAAAATACAGTAAATTTGAATTTTATGGCTGGAAAACATCTTTAAAAAGTTAGGACAAGGAAACAATGGGTTGTAAAAGCGGTGCAGATAAACAGCTGGAAAAGTAGTTTAATTGGCAACATTTTTGTGCACACCATATAGAAACACTGCAGTCCTCACCAGATCAGAGAGAGTTTAATGGACTGAAGCACAGTGAAAAACTGTTCTGTTCAGACCCCTCATTGTACCAAAAAGGGACAATCCAGCCTGTTAGCAGTGCACAGTTCTGAAGTCTGCCTCTCTGATGGTATGGGGGTGCATTCGAGCTTTTGACCTATGCAGCGAACACATCTTAAAAGTATATACAGGTTTTAGAACATCTATCAAAAAGTCAAACAAAGAAAACCCAGGACTGTTTGACACTTAGAGTCCTACATCCGACAAGTCCAGCAGCTGGTCTCTACATGTTCCACACTGTTGATAAAAGAACAGGCGATGCTTCACGGTGGAGAAAAATGACCCTGTCCAAACATTTGTGAGATGTGTCGCTGCCATCACGTTGTAAATGACCTTCTTTTCTCAGGCTCAGGAGATATCAGAACAGACAGACTGTAGTGAGACGGATCACATGAACGCTCATTGCTTTCCTGCCTTCTGCACCTGTCAGGTTCGGCTCTACGTGCTGTACATCAAACCCAGTCGCATCCATCAGAGGAAGTTCGATGCCGGTGGGAAGGAAGTCGAGCCGAACTTTAGCGACACTAAAAAGGTCAACACTGGTTTCCTCATGTCTTCCTACAGTGAGTTTATGTTTCACTCCCTGACGCCTCGGTTGTTATTTTCCTCAGTAACACTTCACGCCGACTAAAACTGAACATTTAAACAGAAAAGTTTTGCGTTTGTGTTTGAGAAGTGTGTCTCCTGTGTGCACAGAGGTGGAAGCTAAAGGGGAGTCGGATCGTCTGACTGAAGAGCAGCTTTCAGCTGTGATTAACAAACCTGAGCTGGTTAAGATCACCGACAAACACCGACCGTCCGGGACCTGGGCCTTCTGGTACCCCGAGTCAGAGATGGACAAAACGGAGCTGGAAACAGGACAGGAAGTACGGCTGAAGACCAGAGGAAATGGGCCTTTCATATGTGAGTCCGCAGGGTCAACGTTCCTTACAGAGACATAATCAGAACATGTTTGTAAAGTGAGCTGAGAATGTCTGAATTACTGAGAAATGGTTTCTCATGATGATCTTAGAATAAATTTAAAAATAACGGTACAGTTAGTCRGTGTGCACGTTCTATTCTGCATAAATCTGGTTCAGTTTGGCAAATATTGAGATGATGTAATGAGTCATCACCTTTTAATCCTCAGGTTAAGGTTGTATGCAACAATTTTTAAAAGAAAATTCAGCTTTTTTGTTAAGTGGGATTGTGTGGAGAGTCAGTATCTTACCTGGTGTGATGAGTCAGAGTGATCTCAGAGGGAGACATTTTTCTTCAAGATCAGGTTTTCTTCAATGGGAAAAAAAAGTGTTTTAAATATTTCTGCATCTCATGACTTTCAAATGAAACAGCTGTTTATGTTGTAATGATTTCTCCGTCAAATTAAGCCCTTTTTGCTTCTTGTAACTGAAGTGTAATCTTCGGTTTCAGCCTAAAAATCTGCACGTTTAAAGCCAAACATGATGCGCAACTGTTTTTTTATTTTACAGACTGTAAACAAGTTTAGATTTGTTTCTTTTGTTTTAAAAATCTTTAAGCTCAAGCTTCATGATACATCTTTAATAAACTGCAATCATTACATTCACAAAACAAAAAATACAATTGTAAATGTTATGGACTAATTATCTATCTGTGTCACTTGTTCAATGTTAATCTGTGTTGGCCCAGACAACAGGACTCCGCAACGGACTGACCTCTCTTGTTTGATAAGACACTCTTTGAGCTGGGAGCCCTGTGATAGGCTGGACAGTATATTAGGTGATCTGTGATTGGTTATAAGCACGTCACATGATGTTATCATGGTGTATATTATTGGCTGTGTCCGCTGACGTGTCAGCGATAAGCCAACAGAGCTTCCTGATTGAGTCCTGTTTGTCGCTCAGAATTAAATCATTATTTACGACCATACACGCAGACTTTTCTGGCATTATTCCAACGTGTTTCTGCTTTCATACGACGACAGTAAATTACAAATTACAATTAAATTACAGTCTTAATTACAATCTCATCTACTCTCCATGCTGACCAAAACGTTTCCTGACTCTTGAACAACTTCAAAGCCAACAATAAAACAGTATCTCATCTACCTGGTCTTTGTTTTGCACACATATTGTTATATATTGCACAAATGCAAATGTATGTACCTTATTATATATCTTTCTGTCTATACCACCTACACCTTGATATTAATGTGGATTCTACCTCACTCTATTTCTAATTTATTTTTATTAATATATTTTTTCTGTTTTTTATATGCCTAACATATTTTACTATGATTTAGCATTTCTAACTTTACATTCTTTATATTTTATCAAGCTGTTTATGTCGTTTGCTAATATGCATCGTCATTTTGTTCTACAGTGCATCTCTGTGTTTGAATGACAATAAAGAGGATCTGAATCTGAATAAACCAAAGTTTTTTTCCTCATCTCCTAGTTTCTTTAGCCAAAGTGGACGGCGGATCGGTGACAAAGTGCAACTTTGCTGGTGATGAAAAGGCCGGAGCCTCGTGGACGGACAAAATAATGTCCAACAAGGCGGAAGCTGCCGGATCCCAGAGGGCTGGAGGAGGAGGAGGAGGAGGGGAGGGAGCGGAGGAGGATGAATGGGTGAGAAACAAAGCGAGGTCAAATCAAATCAGCGGTTATTGCAACAGTGGAAACGCTGTTTGAAATGTGCATCGAATTCTGACTCCTGCATTTTTCTCCTCATTTGTCAGAAGTTTTCTCATGATTTTCCAAATATCAGCTACATACTGTAAATCCTCAGTTTAAGCCTCACTCACCTGAACTCACCTGTTTCAGGATGAAAGAAAAATAGCTTCCTGGTAGAGTTTTTTTTAATTAATGAACAAAACATTTTCCCCCTCATAACACACAAAAAAAACCAGTGATTTTTACCTGTTTTAAAACCTCAGCCTTCATCTGAAACTATTTGAAACAGAAAAAGAGAGCAGCCGCTACGTTTTGTTCATCATTAGAGACATAATTAGATGTTTGAAACAGAAGCTTTTTGTTCAGGTGATTTTTTTTAAGATCGGCTGCAGCAGAATCCATCTGTGGCTGAAGGTTTGTCCAGAATCTAAACAGTTTCTTTTCCCTCCCTCAGGATGATTGAGGAAACCACCTCTTCTCATCAGCCTCACCTCTTGACTCCGATCCAGCCCTGCAGTGCTGAACGTCAAACAGTCCTAAACTTCTGGCCCCCCGGGGCTGAAAACCTGACGTCACGTTCACCATGTGGGACGCGGCGGACTTTATCCCCGTCAGCGATGTGTGTTTTAGATTTCTCCTGGTGTATTCCTTGGATTTAATCCCCTTGTTTATTAAACCAGAGCTCCAAACGCTGCCATTAATTACCATTACAAATTAGAAGACATGAACAGCTGTTTCCTGTTAAAAAGCTGTTTCCTTCAGCTCTCCAAAAAAACTAAATAGTTCATTATCATCTGTCCATGACTAAATGAGTTTTACATAATAATCGCCTGCTGCTTTTGTTTACTTAATCATTGAATTTTAATAAAAAAAATGATGAAAATGAACGTTTTTCTACTGACTTTCAGCTGTTTCAAAAGTTTAACCACATTTTTCCTGAAATATTAAAACAACCTGGGGGATGTTTTGAGGAATAACTTCATTAGTGTCGATTTTTAAGCTTTGTTTCATATATTTCTGCATTTTTTTCCCATTACCAGCACTAAGAAAAGAAGGTTTATTTAAATAAAACTGAAGTCCAAATCTCCTCTGGGTTTATTGTGCAATCAAAACAAAACTAGCTGAGATTCAAAGTGTGGCTGAATGAATCAGCAGCACGTTGATGACTAAAGTTTATTTTGCTTTGAGTATTGTTGGAAAAATCAGATGAAAATGCATTAAAACAACTAATAACTAGACATGGGTTTTCACGATTTAAAAACAAGTGTGCATTGCCTTGTAGTATGTCTTTGCCAGCATCAGTTCACTTGCAGAAGGAACTGTGACCAAGTTCAAATGTATTATCTATACCAGCTTTTGCCTGTCAAGTCAGCAGGTGTTTGTAATTAGTGTGATTGTATGACAATGTGAAAATATTTAGTTTTAATGAAATAGTTTGTTCATGGCTGGGATTGAACCCTGATGTTCAGCATGAAAGCCCACAGTGTTCACCATGAGGCCATAGGAGCTGCTCCAGTAGGTACTCCCAGTGGTAGGTTTGTATGTGTGCTGAAAGAGGCCATATTGCCAATGCAATTGTTGACACTAAACTGCAATATATCACAGCAATAGAGCAGTATTAAAACAATATTATAGTAAAACATCAAAATACAATCATATTAGTAGTGTAAACACTGAACTACTGAGTTGAAATATTAAACTATGGTGCAGTACCAAGTTGAGTACAGCATGGGGCAGTATTGGACCAATACAAGGCTCCATTGACTGCCATTATAAGTTATTAAACATTAATATTTCAAAAACTATAAGTTTTACAGGCACCAAAAGGCATAGCCATCATTTGGCACAGGGGCTTTACAGATATGAATTACAATGGCAGCTCTAGGACAATGTATGCAGGAGGAGAAGCATGGCAAAGTTGAGATGACTTGGATGGGAAACGAATCACAATAGTGTGCATTGCATTGGTAACGCACACTGATTAAAGGTTAACCTTCCATGAAAGAATGAACTGTCACTTTTTGTACCACAGGTTACGATTACGTTGGAAAACCCTCAAAAATAACTTTATGCATCAGCAATTATTAGTACAAAAGCTGTAAGATCGACTTATTTGTGCCCATTTTTGTTTTCTAAGCTGTTAATTTGATTTCTAAAGCACTTTTAAAACCAACAAGTATGGCCAAAGTGCTTTACATTCTGGTTAAAAACAAATCAAATATGTTCAGAAAATCACATAAAAACCAACAGGTACAATAAAACAGGATGTAAACAAAGAAACACTGCAAAATAAAAAAACAATCTGATGGAAGTCAAACTGAACTGGATTTAAAAGCAGATGTAAAACTAAACTTTGCACCATGAATAACCAGAGTCTGATTTGTGTTTTAATTGATCTAAAGCTGCAGATGTTCAATGATTTTCTGCATTAAACTCCATCAATGTGATATTTTGCTAACAGACACACAGATGAAAACATTATTTCCGTTTTAACTTTTAGGTTTCAGGAAAAGAAAGAAAAGAGATGTTTAACAATGTTTTCTTTCAAACATTTCCAGTACAGCAGCAGCAGCAATGATTGAGATCTTTGATTAGATTTAACATTAAGTTCATGAAAATTATGTTAAATAACAAAACTTTACCATGAAGTTGTTTGTGGAAACATGCAGAGATTTTTTTTTACAGATGTTTAAAGATTAGCAGCAGGATTTGAAACTGATTTTTAAACTGATTTCATCTTATGAGAAGGGAAGAAAACGGATGTTTAAACCATGAAAACGTTCAGTTTGTGGAACGATTTGATGCACAGGCAGCAACAACAAGAGAAATAAAACTGTTTTCTTAAACAGACAACTTACAATTATGAGCAGCACATTTAACATTATTAAACAAAGTGAAGTTTGTTTTTAGTGATTACAGTCTATAAATAATGCACATTAGTATTTACATAAACAGTCAATACTTGGTGGTTCAGGCTGGCTGCCAGCTGAACCTCACAGAAACCTGAAAGTTCTGGTGAAATCAGGTTTACTGTTCAGTCATTTGATGACCCAGATTGTCAGAAGCACAGATCTGTTACTCCATGTCGGCAGTTTCTGTCAGGAACCACTGCAGGACCACGTCTTTGTTCTCGCTGACCCACTGGATGTTGACCTGGGTTTGCTCCACGGCTCGTTTCCCGGCCATGTAGGCACCGTCCGTCTCTGAGTTCCTCACAAAGTTGGACAGCTGTCGGCACGAACGCACAGGAAACACAGAACGTCAGGACACTGAATCGTTTAAGATGAAAACACACGTTTCTGAACATTCAAGGTACATTTAGCACAGGGGTGGGCAATCCTGGTCCTGGAGGACCGCAGCCCTGCATGTTTTACTTGTTTCTCTGCTCCAACACACCTGATTTAAATGAATATATTATTATCAGGCTTCTG
>NW_013953230.1:56116-57826 GCF_001266775.1 Austrofundulus limnaeus
TGTTAAAATATACAATTTATTGGAACTAAGCTGGAAAAATAAATATGAAGGTAAATTAAATTATAAAACTTGAGGTTAAATTCTTTTTTAATTTATTTGGTGCATTTTAAACGTATTTATTTATTTAGTGGTTCATTTATATGTTTCTGCTTTTATTCCTAATTATGTCAGAGTCGGTCCTCCATACAGCAGAACTTGGAGGAGGTAGTTCAGTGACTGAATCAGGTGTGTTGGAGCAGAGAAACATGTAAAACATGTAGGGCTGCGGCCCTCCAGGGCCATGATTGCCCACCCCTGGTTTAGCATTTCTGTGTCTCACCAGCTCTGCCCTTTGGACCGAAGCTGTCTGTTAGCATCAGCTACTCAGGTAGCTGAACAAATGTGAACAAGTGAACTAAAAACCACACTGACTCATCATGAACACACATCATCATGACCTCTGTCTGATAAGGTTTCTGACTCATTTAGTGCAAATTCAACATCAGTTTGAAAGAAAAGATTTCTAAAATAAATAAAAATAAATTAGAAATTACCTCTTCGAGTTCAAACTTGGTGGAAAACCTGCTGGTTACTCCCTCTAACAGTGCAGCTGGATCACTGAAAAAAAAGGTTAAAATGATTTTAAACATCTGTTTATTAATAACTGTGCTGGAGTGAAGGACTCAGTTAATGAAAATGAAATGTTTAATCTAATTTAGTGTAGATAAGAGTTCAGGAAGCGTGTCTCCTACATGTTTATACTTTGATACCATCACTTCAGCTTCATGGTAACAGCTTAAACAGCAGAGACTTTATGATGGGAAACTAATGATAAGGCCTGAATAAACCACAGGACCTTTGTCCTTTGTGTCACGGTGCAGGATCATTGTGAAGCTCCTGCATTTTATGGTTTCTTTTATGGCTCTGCTCTGCTCCACCCACGGGTCATTACAGTGTCGAGGAGCCTCCGTTAAACAATTGGAAGCCACAGAAAAAAATAAAAATAAAACAGTTTCAGGGTTTCAGGTCAGGACACAGAGCTGTGAAACCAAAATAAGCATCAGCAGAGGAGTCGTCATCTGTAAATCTGGATTAGATCAACTTTGTCTTTCTGTTTGATCATGTGGGTAGCAAAATAACGCAAATAAAATGTAGCATGATTTGGCTCAGAAATGGTCTCGTAGCTCGCTCATCACAAACACCAACCTCTTTCCAGCAGTGGCAGCTCAGTCTCTGTGACCCCCTCTGACTATTACAAGCAGCTAACTTTGAGAGTTTTTATAAATCAATTTAAAACTTTTAGTTAGAGTTAACATTTTGGTAAGAATTGTTCACCGACAAAAAGGAAACTAAATCACAATCTAAAACTAAAACAGCCAATCCTGATCACCTGCCGAGCAGTCGATGAATCTTTACTGAATTGTCTTGTTGTTGTTTTTTTTGGGTTTTTTTAAGTAATCCAAGTCAGACTGTTCCTGGTTCTGTTCCTGGTTTGATCTCTACCTGAAACGAGTGATGTGGGGTAAATAAACCTCCACCTCTGCTCTGGCTCTCCAACAGGCCAGGGGTTGGTTTTATAAAACTGGCGTARGCACAATTTGAGCCCAGAAACTTGCGTACGCCACTTTTTACGCCAAGGTTGTAATTTATAAAATCCAAACTTGACGTGAAAATGTGCGGTGCCTCACAGCTCTGACCCATGCCTACGCTCATTTTGGAGACGTGAAACTG
>NW_013953230.1:58826-78274 GCF_001266775.1 Austrofundulus limnaeus
ATGGTTGAGTGTAGGCGTGTAGAGGGTAGAACCTGAGGAGGGACCTCATGCGCAAACTCTGACGTGCGGCTGTGATTTATAAAAGAAAGATGCGCAGAAACATGCGTACACACCATTTTATAGATCTGAATTTTTTTGGCGTACGCCATTTCCGCCTTTTGGCCGTACGTTCACTTTTAGTATGGTTTCCATGCAATCCTTTATAAATGAGACCCCTGGATCTTAGATCACCTGTACACCTGGGTTAGGATGCTTGTTTTTCACATTGTTTTATTATCACTACTTTTATGTATTCATGATTAATGCTGCAAAATAAACTAATTCAAAGGTAACAGAACTTTGTAATACTTGGTTTATTTACAAGACGACTTTAATTCGGTCCCTCAGCTGCAGTAACTGTGGCCTCCGGAGCGATTTAGCTGAATAGCCCTGCCTTAGCTTCTTTGCAGCAGTGAGTTTCTGTTTTTCTTCGTCTTTTGGAAACTTGTTCACGACTCAGAAAGCTCCTTAAGGAGACACAGTTGGAATAAGAACCTACCCCTGACTGACGTACTCCCAGTGCGCTCTGATGAAGTTCCAGGCCAGRGCTTGTCCAGCAGCGTTCTGAGCTACGTAGTTAATGGTAGAGGCGACATCCATCAGACGTATCTTCTTCGGGTCCAAAGTGTACTCCAGGTATCTGTAAGATAAGGTTTCCTTCAGGACGCCTGCGTGACTGGGCTTCACCTTATCGTGGGCGTGTGTTGTTACTCACCTGTTGAGCAGCCAGGTCTTCTTGGAGCAGGACAGAGCTTTTCGCAGCTGCTCCTTCTCCGACGTGTCGGTGGAGATTAGGAACTTCTCCCAGGCGAACTCCCACTCTTTCTTCCCTCCAGCGGCCACGGCTTGGCAGTAAATCACGGAGCGCAGATTGGTGTGGATGCTAAAATCAACAAACACAACGAAACAATTTCACTTCACCACCTTCTTTTGTTAACACTGAGCTGCTGTTTGTTTCCTTTCCTGTTCCCAGGCATGCAGAACATTTGTTTCTATTTATACTTTCAGGAATGTTTTTTCTCTCACACATTCCTACATTTGAAGCTAAATCAGAGCTTTGCATGTGGGGAACAAAACTTTTGCTTAAAACAGATTTAAATTCTTTGTGGTTCTTTCTTATCATTTATAGAAATAAATGTTTGTGAGCAAAACTCAGGGTTTTTAATGAAGCATAGAAGAGAATTAGGGTAAATACAGCATTACTAAGAAGCAGGAATACTGAAATAAGGACAAATTAAGTCTCTTATTTTGAAACTAAATAACATGATCTTGATTTAATCCTAACTGTTTGACTGATTCTGTGTCGTATGAATCAGATGCATATTTCTTCTGCTTTGCACACCTTCAGACCAAACAGCAAATAGATTTTCAACATCAAGTTTGTCATCCACCTGTTGGAGTGTGTGATCACAAAATGTGTTGAGATAAAAACAAGCAGAGGGGCCTGGATTTTTTATATATATTTTTAATCCTGCACCAATGTCACACATGCATGCAGGTTTGAGCAAGTACAGATACAACTAAAGACTTCACACACGTCACCCAGAGTTACAACTGTTTTCATCAAACCTTGAAACTGACATCGTGCCTGATCTCAGGCGATATCGTGGTATCTTGTGAAATGTGTTCGAGCTSAGTGTTTGCTGAAGATCAGCCTCAGCGAGGCCATTTGGCTTTTGAATTGTATGGATTTCAAAGGTTGATCAGGTGCAGATGTACACCCATCGATTACGTTTTTGAGATATTTATTAAAGTCCATCATTACAGAGTTCAAGACYTAATTTCTATTGGGGATGACTCAGCTTAACCCACCAAATTCTAGCTCCACACCTYTGAGAACGTCTGAGCTGCAGCCATGTGTCCTGTCTCCAGTCATTACTTCCTGTTTCATCAAAGTCCATCCACTGGCTCATGAAATATTTTGCTAACGCTAKAAACGAACACATGCACACRCAAACACGGGCAGGAACATGGCTGCCTTTTGCATTTGGCAGCAAACAGAAAACAAATCATTTCAAGCGTGGAACGACAGCACATGCAGTAAGAAGCACATTTCAGAAAAACAACTTTAAAGTTGCACCTGGGAAGTAGACGGAGTATTAAGGCCGCTTTACTACGAGAACTCMTGTGTTAAAATGAGGACTGTTGTGAAGTTATACTTTGGTATCGGYGTTATTTAACTTATTGGATTCCAAAGATAAACTTAAGCCACATGGCAGTTAACGGCTGCATTTATGGATTTAGTCATTAAATAATATGGATGGAAGCCTATTAGTGACCCAAACGTAACTACAAATACTTTATAAACACAGTGACACACACTGGAAGCTGTCCACAGCAGGAGCTGACCCAAGAATTGAAAATGAACGTGTCATTTTCTCGTAATTAAAAATAATAAAATAATCACATAGTGTGGCTCTAATACTCCATCAAAGGGAAAAATATGTCTAAGAAACTTTAAATGTAAAAGTACCAGGGCTGCTTTTCTGTTTTGGTTAATACCAGCGGTGGGCACAGTTCCCCTAAAGCACTAAAGCACTAATAGGGGAACTAATTTCTTGATTAGTGCTTTAGGTTTTTTTGCTATTATTTAAATTCATTAGCAGATTAGCACTTTCTAAATTTATGGGCTAAATTTAGAAGCACTAAGTGAGGTCTGTAAATGTTATTGATCAACATTATTGTTCACAGTTGAGGGTGAAAACTGTCACACATTTTGTTCATATGTGTGTATCTACAAGGTCACGTGTCAAACTCAAGGTCCACGGGCCAAATTTGGCCTGAGGGTGACTCCCATTTGGCCCAACAAGGGCACTAAGAGACAACATTCTGCACACAGTAAATATTGTCTCATGTTGACTGAAGAATGTTTCATGTGTCAACTGGGTTATTTTAGTGCTTTAGAATTAGCTTTTGCTAATTATTTTCAGTGTGTTAGTGCTTTAGAATTAGAGGACTTAAATATTTGAGTTAGTGCTTTAGGGTTAGTGCAACTAATATTTAGAWTAGTGCTGCCCACCACTGGTTAATACTTTAACAATCAATCACAGGATCTTAATTWGGCATAACTTCAAAAAGCTTAAAAGTCCAAATAAGTGCAACTTTAAAGGAAACCACAACAGCTGCCGACAAAAGACAAGAAGTGAGAACAAACCTACCTTCACCAAATTATTTCTGAGGAGCAAGGCTACAGAATGCAAGGAAAGCGGTTACCGACAGCAATTAAAGGAGTGTTTCAGAAAGTTGGGTGCAGAAATGGTACTCATCCCCGTGCGTACTTGTTGGGTACGGTGCTGTTCTTTTTCATCCAGCTGGCAAACTTGGACGACGCCATCACGATGCAGTCCAGGAGCCCGTTGGAACAGGCCAGATCTATGGCGAGGATCTGGTTGTGTCTGCAGATCAAACAAACAATCTCATTAAAAATAAAAAAACACAGATTTCCTGTCATTCAAATCAAGCTGGTTTTAAAGACTTAAACAAAAACTCACAAAATGTTTTATCCACTCTTATAGATCAACACATTGGCACCAATAGTAATAATGTCTAAGTTTTTCTTTATTACTCAATATTTTTAGATTGTCATTAACCTTTTGTCCAGGAAATTGAAAAAAACAAAACAAATTTAAATCTTTTAGTCTTATCTAGTGGCTTGACCACATTTTATTTAAAAACAGAAACTATAAATCCTCATTTCTTTAGAGTCATTCAGTCCATTTAATTAAGGACTAATTCATAAAAACAGACTCTGTGGCTCTCTAATCTTTTTATTTAATTTTTTCTGCAGTTACTTCTTTTGTTATTGTTGCGAAACCAAATCAAATATTTACAAGAGCTCATAAAATGTTGCATATATTGATTTATTTAGGATAATAAAATACTTTCGAAATGTTTCCTCATTCGCCTATCTACTGTAAATTTGCTTAAGTGTAAAAACACATCAGCAGCTTTTGCGAGCTTTAATTAGGAAGTTTTATTTTATTTTCACTGTAATGCCAAAACACACCAGCAGTATTAATGTTGTAAATTTTATCGTGCCAATACATCCCCTCTGCAAATGTGTAAATCTGTTAATTCTTGTTTTACATAATGAGATGTTTTAACAGCTCCAGACTTGTGAAAATGAACATTTCCTCACTGTAAGGAGTGATCCTCCGGGACCATGGAAAGGTCCGTGTCGTTCTTGAAGAAGTTATAAAGTTCCCTCACTTGTTCCCGGAGGTACACCTGCAGAGACAAGCAGCTTTACAGCACACCCTGAGAGAAATGTGTAGCATCTTTCCTCCCCATCTTTTTGTTTATCTTTTAATACTGGCTAAACATTAAAAACAAGAAATATAATTCAGTAAGTTAAATCTGTCTTACAGACCAAAGTCAAGTCCAAATACAAACGCWAGTAAAGATTTTACAGAAACAAACCTGCATGAGTCCGTACACCTCAGAGCGGTCAAACATGAGGAGGAAGTAGTCGAGGTTCCTGACCGCTGACTCCCAGGGGAGGTACGCCGTCTCGTTACGAAGGAAACGGGTTGAATTCAGAGCCAGAGTCACGTTGACCTGTTTGGCTCTGAGAAAACAGACTTTGGTTAGAGCTCCATCACTTCATATCTTCTAAAATCAAATACATATACATAGAATGCTGATAAATCAAAGACAAATAAAAGAAGTATCATTGAAAATACTCATGTGATGTTTGTGCAACTTCTACTAACTTTACTTGCATTTTTCCAGTTTTATATATATATATATATATATATATACATACAGAAAGCCTTGAGTCGATATTTATTTCTTAAGTAAAGCCTGACTATTTCAGCTTCACTTCCTGTCTTAATATCTGTGATGAATATAATGATCACCTCGCCAAATTAAAAGCATCGTCAATGAGCTGCCCTCTGTTCATCAGTGGGATACGCTGAAAGAGAAAAAAAAAGTTTTGTTAAGAAACATCCTAAATGCAGAAACATACATTAAAGGCTTGCAAACAAACAAAAAACAACACAGAAACAGAACGTGGTGGTTTCTGGGCGGAGCTTAGAGGCATAACATAAACTAAAAATAATAATAATAAAAAATTTCCATACTAAGAGTTATTTATTAAGATTTTTTATATTTAAGTCAAACAGCCATCTCATCCTCCTCCTGTAAACAGGCTACAAAGTTTGTTTGTCATTTTGCCTGATTAGGCTCCACCCACTGAGTTGATTAGGCTCCACCCACTGAGCTGATTAGGCTCCACCCACATAAAACTAATTTCTGCTCCCACATAAAGCTAAGTTTGACAGTTTGGCATAAAATCACAAACAAAATACCAACTTTTGATAAAAACTTAAATTTTGATCTAATCTAACTTATTTGACAGGTTTTTGTGATTAAAGTCATTTCACACTTTTTATCTTGTATTAAATCTGGAGTTTCTTCTGGAGTTTCTATTCACCAACAATAAAAAAAATGATGGTAGTCATAGTCATAAGGGGAGAGATGTGTAATAAGGAAGAAAGAAGTCAGGCTAGTCAAATGAAATAAACTCCTGATCACTTTTCTTCACATACTTCCTTAAAGGACTTTAGTCTTGAAAGTACCTAAACAACCATAAACATGCTCAGTTTGATTCAGGACCCAGATTCAGACCTCAGGAGGCTTGTTTGGTTTCGTAACCCTCTTAAATTCAGCTGATATCTTGTTTGGTTTCTGTAATCTCCGCAGCTGCTCAAGATTATAAGATCTTAAAAATTATCAAGTTTTTTTTAAACGACTAAAGACCACAGCAAAACTAATCCACGTTTAACTTTTCATCTGTTAAAACTTCACTTGTTTTCCTTTATTTATTTATCTTTTTTGAATCGTCACAAAGAACATCTAATCTGTAACTACTGGATGGTTTTATTGTTGCTCATAAAATCATCCCGTAGATAATCCAGGACCTGAACCTTGAATGTGGGTCTGGGCCACAAAGCTCCTGTTTATAAGTCCATGTCAATCCAGTTTTACAGATAATAGTAAGTTAGTAAAAACAATATTAAAAAGGCATCACTTCCTGTGTGTTCAGCACAAGACCTCTTCCCAACAACTGATTTTATTACATAATCTTTTAAATGACATTTCCTGTTCTGCAGTGTGATTTTACACGTAAACACAACACAGTAAAAAAACTGTTAAAATGTCAGTTAAACTTTTCAGAGTCAATTTAACTCCCCCTAGTGTTATTTAACACTTTGAGTAAACTGACTTCCAGTGTTGGTGTTCATTCCCTCAGTGTTGTCTCAACACTGGACAGTGTTAATTAAGCTCCGCCCACAGTAAAGTCTTATTAACAGTGTTGTTATATAACACCATGCAGTGAATCTTGTAGAAATGATGTTTTTGCATTTTTATGACAATTAAAGAAGTTCATGAGTGTAAAAATGAGTTGTTCTGGTTGTTCACTTCAGGTTTATCAGTTGATCAAGTTTAAGTTTGTGTTATTGGCCATAAATCGACACCATGAGTGAGAGCTACTTCCTGGTGTGTGAAGGTCGACTCCATTACACTTATCCAATAACGACAGTGTGATGTTAATGCAACACTAAAAAGAGTCGATCTTAACACTGAAGTGTTAAATTTACACTTTCAAATTTTACTGTAATGACACCTCATAGTGTCTGTTTTGCACCCCTCTACTCAGCAAGAGTAAATAATCAACAGTTGAGTGTCAAATTAACACTGATAGGAGGTATATGAACCTCCAGTGTTAACATCAATAACTCAATGCAGTGTTGAAAAGCATGAGAATCAGAGTTGATTTGTCACTACAGTGGAGTACCTTATTAACTCTGCTTTAAATCATATTAACTCTCAGATTTATTTGACTTGAAGTGTTAAGTTTTATTAACACTGTACAGTGTTAAGTTTTATTAACACTGTACAGTGTTAGTCAGTGTTAATTTTTAACTCTGTTTAGAGTTAAATTCTACTCTGAAAATTTAACACCAAGGAAAGAGTTAAATTGACACCAGTTCAGATAAGAACCAAAAAGACTCGGACTCAGTGTTAAATTTAACCCTTTAAGTGTTGATTTAACACTGCAATATTTACTGTMTATTAGAAATCTACAGCCGGTTTTTATTTCAAATGTATTTTTTTCCTTTGGTCTGTGTGTAGCTCTGCTACGTGCTAACTCGTGCTCTGCCCCAGGTTTACTCACATCTGGGTCTGTTTCCAGCTGAGTCAGGAGGCGATGCCAGTTCTCTGGGTTGTAATTGACCCGGTAGAATCCGGTGCAGTTGACGTTAGCCAGGATCCACTCCCCTTTCTTGGCAATAAATTGCTCCATTTTCACTGTTTTAAGGGACAAAAAAATAAAAAATTGTGGAAAACATTTGTAGTCACTGCAAAGCATAATGAGTATACAAAGAAASATACTAATTTATTACAAAAAAGTAAAAATATATCTTTGTTTGGATGATCTAAACTCCCTCCCCTGCTGCAGAAAAACAGGCAAACCTAAAGCAGATGTACTGTGTCTGGCTGTTTATTGTTGCTTAAATTTGACTTTTGTTTAAAATTTTCAGTCAGATTCCTCTCCAAGGCCATGCCTCTCTGCAATAATAAATGTAGTTTTTTTGTGCTTATTTCTGCACAGTAAAATAAGCTTTGGTTGTTGCTTCACTGCTTGGGAGTTAAACTATCTTTTTGAACCTCTGACATCATTTTACATGTGGTTTTCTTTAATTCAGTGTCTTTTTCTCTCCATCTGTGTGCTTTTTGAAGACTTGAGGGAATAAAAGACAGACAGGCAGATGGAGAGACAGAAATTTATTGTTTTCAAGTTTAGTTGTTTTCTGTTCTATTTAAACTAAAATATAACAGATTCTAGATGTATAATAATAAATTAATTAACACTTATCTTGTTAAGCCTCTGTAATCACAATTAAACAGAAGCTGAGTAAAAAAAAATATGTGTTGTTCTTGGGTCTGTTGTTGTTGTGTGCAGCTGTGTGTTCCTGCACGTTACCTGGACCTTTTTCTGACATCCAGATGGATTCCGGTCTCGAAATGTTTGACATGTATTCGATGGGGATGAGCCACAAAGGACTAAACATGGAGGGAAAATAAAAAATGCAGATGTTTTTATTATAATCTGGACAAGGTATTTTACCCTCAGAGCCCTGTTCCTCATGAGCCACAGTCCTGCCTGTTTTAGCTTCAAATGATTAAATCACCAAGCAGAAGCCTGTCAATCACTCATTCATTTCAGTCAGTTGTGGTGAAGRAGAGAAACATCTAAAACATGCAGGACAGTGGGTCACGAGGAACAGAGTTAAAAGTCTCCTCTTTAAAAAAATACATTAAATTTGTCTACTGCAAGTAAGATACTGATTACTAATAAAGCCACTACAAAACATGTTGAAAAAAAAGCACATACTCTGACTTATGATCAGTGAAATCGTTGTACAGGAAACGCTTCTGTTCGATTTGTCCGTTGGTGGTGTTGATGGTGACGACAGGATAGCCTGTTTGTGTGGTCCATTCATCCATAAAAGTGCTAACGGTGAAAACACCTTTCTCCCGTCGCGTCTGCAAACAGAAATTCAATGACACTTTGRTCCACAAAGTCCAAATCTTCACATGATCACTGATTGCACATATCTGTCAAAAATACTGTTTAAAGTGAAGACGTTACATATTCTATGAAGTTCCAGATGTCGTTCTGTTCTGCATTTCGTCCTTTGAAGGCCTTGAGGTACGCCTGAAAAACACAAAAACAGGACGATGGTTATTAGTGTGAGATGCTGCTGCTGCTGAAACATGAACTGACACTAAAATGTTTTATTTTATCGTTCTTTAACCAGGTGAATCCCATCGAGATCACAGATCTCAACATGCACACTCTGCACAGAAAGACCCCAGGTCTGAACCGGGGATCAAACCCAGGACCTTCTTGCTGTGAGGCCTCGGTGCTAACCACTGAGCCATCGTGCTAGTTATGTAGCTAAGAGCTAAAATATCAAAACTGTAAKTGAAAGTTAAAGTATCAAAAGCGTAGCTAATGTGATAGTTAAAACATAACATGAGCAAACCTTATCCAAACTTAGAAAACATGTAGGTAAAACCTTGCTTAAAGATTAAAAGTAACAAAACAGTATTTAAAAGCTAAATTTAACAAATGTGTATCCAATAGCTAATTTTAACAAAACTGTATCTAACTGATGAAACTAACAAACTCTTAGCTAAAACCACAGCTAAAAGCTAAAATTAATAAAACAAAATCTAAAGGGAACAAAACTGTAGCTAACAGCTAAAACTAAGAAACTCGTAGCTAAAACCACAGCTAAATGCTAAACTTAATAAAGCAACATCTAAAATCTAAAAGGAACAAAACTGTTGCTAACTGATAAAACTAACAAACTCTTAGCTAAAACCACAGCTAAAAGCTAAAACTAACAAACTCTTAGCTAAAACCACAGCTCAAAGCTAAAATTAATAAAACACTATCTAAAATCTAAAGGGAACAAAACTGTAGCTAACAACTAAAACTAACAAACTCTAAGCTAAAACCACAGCTAAAAGCTAAAATTAATAAAACATATAAAATCTAAAATGAATAAAACTGTATTTAACAGCTAAAATGATCAGAACCTTACTAAATCCATAGCCAAAAGCTCAATTTTACTCAATTTTATTTAAAAGCTAAACTTGTAAACTTATTTTGAGTATTTCTGAGAGTTCATTGAGTTTGACATTTTTGGCACCAGTTGTTGCTAAAAAAAAATCATCTCCCTTCATCTTCTCCTCAGACTTGGAGGAGGCATGACCAAATGTTTGTGTGCTCTGTGAGACTTTGGTTGCAGAACGGAAGCAGACACGCAGACGATCAAAAGGACTCTAATTGGACGTTTAAATGTCATAAAGTATCAAATTTGACGGTTATGGTGATTTTCTTCTCCACCCATGATGTAACTCATGTTGCTCAGCAATTTGTTTGAAAGGTATGCATTTTCTCATGCTTCCAGTCCTTTTAGCTTTAATGCTAAAACTGAAAGTGTGRGTTATGAGGTCAGAGGTCACCTTTAGCTCTGGATCACAGGGAGTATCTGCACAGACATGTTGGAGGTATTTATAAGGATTGCAGCTCGACGTGGATTCAGAAACTTACTCTGATTCCTTTGATGAAAGACTCTTCTCCCACGATGCGTTCCAGCATTCTCAGCACCATTGCCCCCTGCAGAGGAAACACAAAACACACCATAATCATAAGCAGAACTCATGTTCWCATGTGGAGAAAACGAGTTCAAACATTTGCTTTGTCTTCAGGCMGCTTCCTTCTGCAGGGGTCGCCACAGCGAGCAAACCCCCCTGAAAGACTTTGGTTTTCTGACACAACCTGTGCTTGAACCCGCAACCTCAGGATAACGCGACTGCAGCTCTGATCATTGAGCCACCGCAACCCAACTTAAACACTGGAGTATAAAACCCAAATCCTGTGGTCACTGAGCCTGCTTTGACATCTTACCTTGCAGTACGTGATGGCATCAAACATCTCGAGGATGTGAGACGATGTCTGGATTTGTTGAAGCGGAACGCTGAGAGGATGGGATGAGTTCAGAGCATCTTCTTCGAACGCTGTGTGGAGGTCTCTCATYATTAATATTTCTTTCTAAAACAAGAAATAAAGATCAAACACAAGCTTAAGTAAAAGTTCTAGCAACAATTTATATTGTTTTTTTCGCTAAAATTGAACAGAATTCATGAAAACCTTTAGGAAAATGACAGAATCTGAATTATTATCTTTAATTATTATTATTATAAAGTTTATTCATTTAAAACTGAACAACATAAATTCTAKATACAACAAATAAAATTAAATGAAAGGTAGCAGAAGAAGGAAAGAACCTTATGATTTCTGCCCCCTTTTTCTTAAATAAATTCAATTGAAAAAAAAAACTTAAATTTACAACGTACAAAAAAATGAAAGAAAAAATATAAAGGTTTAATTCCTTCTTGAGTAACAATTCATGCCTTATACTCATACATATTTCTCCAACAGATTTACCTTTATCATTTTCTTAAATATACACATTGATCTGGCTTTTTTAACGTTATCCTCCAGACTATTCCATAATTTAATAATTATATTTAAGAGAATGATAAAGGTTAATTTGCTGGAGAAATATGTAAATGTATGAATTGTTGTTCAAGGAGTTAAACCTTTATTATTTTCTTTTTCTTTTCTTTTTTGTAAACTAAAGATTATTTTTGATTGACTTTAGTTATTTGAAAAAAAAAGGGGCAGATATAATAAGATTTTTTCTTCTTCTGATACCTTTCATTTAATTTATGACTTGTATTTTGGTTATATGTTGAATTTGTGTTGTTGTTTTTAAAGAAATGAATAAACTAAACTAAACTAACCGAGCGTTATCAATGAGGCCTCAAAACAAAAATGTGTGCAGCTGCCTGTATGACGGTGTCTGTAAACAGAGCAATAACTCAGATCAACATGGAAACACAGACATGAGACATATCTGATGTTGGAAATGATCATTCATTAACCTGTGGGCATTGTAAGAAGAGTCCTCAGTTCTGACAAGTTCAAAGTTTGCAAAAATGATCAGATCCTGCCTAAAGGTCAAATACCTGAGAGTCCTTTTCTGTCAGGATTAAAGGGAGCCCCGTGGGTAAAACAATAGTTACTTTCTAAAGACTTTAAAGTTACTGGAATAACTAAATCCACAAAGACATTATCCATGAACAAGTTTCCACATATAACACTCTCAACAATCAAACTCCATCTAATAATATTAAAGCTGCAAGTGGGAGAAAACAGTGGGTTTACACTGAATAACTCAGATTATCTCTCATATTCTACTGTCAGGACATACGTAGTGACAGTTTTAACCATTATTAAAAAAAAATTAATAAAAGATACCTACTGCACCTTTAAAGACCCTATTGTTCCATGTTTTACTAACAGAGCACAAAGCTGAGAGTTATTAGTGAGTGAGAATTATTACTGAAAACATTGTCGTCACCCATCAAATTCATTAMTTTGTAAATTGAAAATATTGAAGTTCTTTGATTTGGTTGATTATAATATTCTACAGGTTATGTATAAGGCCCACAAAAACACATTACCTTTAAACATCCAAGTAAATTTTGTTAATAGAAACAGTTGTTATAAACTTAAAGGGACAGAGATATTTCAGAACTAGTTTGAAGGAACGGTGTACTTTAATTCAAGGAATAAAACTATGGAATAATTTGGGAAGTGATGTAAAAAATGCAGGYTCACTGTGAACGTTTAAGGAAATGATAAAAGTTGGATTGTTAAAGAAATACGAAACAGTATAAGGTGTATTTATATAAATTGTTGTTCTAGAGGGATTAGATGTTCTTGTCTTTTGTTTTGTTAATAACAGATTTTTTTGTTATATGAAATTATTCTTGGGAAAAAAGAGACAGATATAAGATTTTTTTCTTCTCTCTGCTGCCTTTCATTTCATTTCATTTTATTTGTGATTTTGATATACATACTGTATATGTATATTTTTTCTCTCATTTTTCTTTTTATTGTATATTGTATATACAATTATTTGTTTTGTTTTAATGAAATGAATAAAGAAATTGAAAAAAAAATGCTCTAAGACTGCTGGTTTCCTTGTGGTGCCTAGAGTTTTTAAAAACAGAAAGAGGCAGAATTTTCAGCTATCAATCTGCTGTRTTCCTTAGACAAATAACTTGTGCTGGACTTTCAGAATAATGTGCTGAATGTGAACGACCTCCAGTCTGAACTTACTATGTGGAACGTGGGCTCAGCCTTGTCCACAGCGAAGTACGACATGTAGGAGGAGAAGCCCTCGTTCAGCCAAAGATCGTTCCACCATTTCATCGTCACCATATTTCCAAACCACTGTTAGAGCAGAAACGAACCATCAACATGATGAACTGTATGATTTTTATGCTGCAAAGTCAGCTGTGTGACCCAAAAGATCATAAAATCGATCTCATTTCAGGAAAACAGATTTGTTTCTTGTTACCTGGTGAGCCAGCTCATGTGCAATGGTAGAAACGATTTCTTCCTTATGTAACCATGATGACACCCCTTCCTCGTAGAGCAAAACTCCTTCCTGGTACGTGACCAACCCCCAGTTCTCCATTGCCACCGCGTCCAGGTCTGGGAGAGCAATTTGATCTAAAAGAATCCAATTAAATTATTTAATTAAGCATCACATAATGGTAACGCTCAGAAATCCACAGGTTTGAAAGGAAACAACAAAATTKAACTTTATTTAATATTTAACATAAGAATAAAGCCAGGCAAGGTCTTACAGAGGTTCCTTTGATCATATTTAAGATCTAAATGATTTTCGTAGAAGTCCAGGATCTTTGGGGTAATTTCAGTGGCATATTTAGTATGGCCTGCTTCAGTGGCTTCAGGACGAGCAAAAACCTGCACGAGAAACACGATTATTGCATCAAAAATATATATTTTTAGAAACTTTTGCTGTTTAATCAAACAGAACTTTAGAACACTTAATGAAAATTCACATAAACTAGAAAATGTTAAATTAATGTGAAACATAAACACATATTTTTCATGTTTCCCTTAATGAATTTAAAACAAAAACTAACTTTTTACGTGAAAAATCTGTTTTACCTGGTAATACATTTTAAAGTGACACATGTTTTGCACATTGCCCTGAGTGATTTTGCAAACAAATCTCATGTGAACTTACTTCTATTTTTGAATTAATTGGGGAAACAGTTGACGTGAATTCGGAAACCGTGAAAACAAACAAGTAGGTCGACATCCTTGGTGACCGTTCAAATTCAGTGAAAACCCATTCGTCGTCTATAATTTGATTTTTCCCTGGGAGAGAAATATGAGAAAGGACAAAAAGAGTCAGAATGTCACATTTAGTCWAAAACATTGAGGCAAGCGGCTCCATATTTCTGGTGTATTTCTTACTGAATGCCTTCGCGTTGGACAGAGCYTTCGTGCCACGCCTGTGATAGAGTTTCAGTAAAAACTCGGCCTTCATGTCCGGCTCATCAAAACAAGGAAACAAGCTTCTCGCGCTTGTTGGCTCCAAATTTGTTGCTGCAAGGAATCTGTGAGAACAGAAACAATAAATTACTGCTGCTGGCTTCGATTTTTACCCCTAAAGAGTCATTTGAACAACAAGCCAAGAGACTAGTCCAAAACATGCACTCAAAAAACAGATATAATGGATTTAATGTTGAAAAATACATGAACATAACACATGCACTTTACAGTAAATGTAAAGTTAACATAAAGTTTTAAAGTAAATGTGTTAATTCAATTCAGTGGAACCAGTTGAAATCATTTTTTAAATTAAATCCATTATGTTTAAGTTTATTATTATCAGGGACTTTTTACAGTCCATCAGAAAAATACAAGCATTACTGGCATTTAAAACTGTATGACGAACTATAAAACTAAATGAAATGCTTTATATTATTATTTCAATCATTTATCTCTATTTGCTTCCATGAAACATTTTGATTTTTAATCAATGTTTAATAAATAAAAACATAAATGAAATGACTTTAAAGTTACACAGAAGTTTAGTCAGTTTTAGGGAACTATTTGTCTCATACAGTCGCATTTATTCATTTTAAATATTCCCTAAAACAAGAGCATCTTGACTGGATTTTATTGGTTTTTATATTTAACTGATATAACAAGTTACAACATTAAAATTATATTTGTTTTTCTTGTCATGTTGTCATTGACAGATTCAAACCTGAAGCCAATTCATGCTTTTATTTTGAAAATTCGACACCAGCTTGACAAATATATCCTTTTAAATTTTGAAAGCAACTGAAATTTTACAATAGTTTAACTTCTCATATGAGGATAACTTATTCAGTTTTTTTTTCTTTAGAGAAAAGTTTTAAGTTTCTCAAAACCTTCTTTGTAGAAACCTCAAAGAGTAAAATGAATTTCACTTGAGTTGTTTTTAAAAAATACTTTTCTGCTAATACATTTTTTTTTTCATTTATATCCACCTGAATATAATAATGAAAAGTTCTTTCACATTCCGTGTGCATCCTGAAGACATAGTGTCAACATTTCGTGGAGAATGTTATTAAATACGGTGAAATTTGAACTTACCTCTCTCCGATCGTTTTATTTTCAACAGACAGGTCAGTTTCAGTATACTGACTCACATACAGTGTTTGAAGATTCTCTGAAATATTTCCCTGAAATGACAGAAACAAACTGTAGTTCCCTCCTGTCTTTAAACTCTCCTTTAGCTCGATCACCAAGAAGTCACTCTCAGAATCCACGGACATGTCGGCGACGTCGATGATGTCACCCGTGTCCGCGTTGGTCACGCGCGGGTCAGCGAGCGTCTGGTCTCTGGTGTGGAGGTAGATGTGACTGGTGGCTTGGTCGCAGTAAAACCTGACGGTGGAGTTCCCGGTGAAGAGCAGCGTCTGGTTGGGGGTCGTGACGTTCACCTCCTCCACGATCCTGGTGTAGAGGTGGAGCTGGATTTCGATGCGGTAGCTTTCGGGCACCAGGTTCCTGGGCAGCCTCATGTTCACCGGCGGGTTCACGGTGGTGGTGGTTATGGTGGGACGGGCCGTCATGTTCAGGCCGGCGGTCTCGACCTCGAACACGATTATCATGGAGATCATGCCGGCGATGGCGGAGACCGTCAGGATGCCGAAGACGACGGCCAAGCCTTTGGACAAGCCGGCTTTGTTGGGCATGGTGGCAGCTTCCTGTGGTTGGCCCTGAAGGCTCCTCTTCTTGGAGATGATCCTCGGGGAGAATCTGCCTGCGATCTGCAGACATCCACGTTACCCTTCCCTCTTAAACAGGGCTTGGTCTGAGCAATAGCCTGGATTAAGCATTAACTTGGGCACTGCCAAAAGAGCAAAGAGTAAACGCTGAAGTGTGAAGAGGGCGATGTTTATTGTAGTCAGGCGGAGCTCTCACACATCTGGAGGCGGTTAGTTGGTGCTCGCCACTAATTCACGGTTTAGGTCAACCTCAGGGAGAGCTCAATCTTCACGCTGTGCTCTCCGACCCATCACACTCGTCCTCGCATCTCCTGTTTACAAACTGCGGGAACAATTAGAATCGAAACTTGGGCGTTCCATAAGACACCACATCACCCCGCTCCGATGAAACTGCCGGCATCCACGGGTATTCCTCGCAGCGCGGGGTGGGGGCGTCCAAAGATTTGCATCCACACACAGACCCTGTAAGTTTGACAAACTCCAAGCGGACGGGAGTTATAAAGGGAAAGAGGACTGCTGAAGGGGGGCTGGAGGAAAGAGGTGGAGAAAAACAACCAAAAAAAAGAAAAAAAGGAGAGAGAATCATCGAGTTGGCTGAAAAAGCTCATCCTCAAGGGAACCACGACCATCATCATCATCACCACCCCGAACGCACTCACATTCCTCACTTCAAGAAAATGCAGGGATACAAATAGGCAAGAGGTGGTTGTTTACKCAGAAAACCTTGCAGTGTGGCTGGACGCAGGTGGAGAAGTGATTTCACAACACGTCTGAGAACATGTTTGGGTTTCGCACWCTTGAACGTTCCCCAAAGTGAAGATAAAACCTAGAAAAACTGGAAGTCTCTAAGAAAAACAAAAATCCCAAACTGTCAATGATGTTTTTTTTATTATGAGAAACAAGTGGACCAGAAGGTACAACGTGTGTCAGTGCTTCCTGCTCGTGTTGAGGACATTAAACCCTCACAAACAGGAAATTGGTTGTCAGTTAAGTCATCCCATAAACCTGAAGGTGACAACTGCGTGCACAGCAAACATGGAAACCTAATGACAGCAGAGTAAAAAAATCTAAATGTCAAAAAAATCTCACGCGTTTAAATACTCAAAAGCATCCGTYAGTCAATCTGTGCCTGAGAGAAACCAAATCTTTGCAAACAGAGACCTCTGCTGGTCAGGAGGACATCTGCAACCATTTCTCAAAGCATCAGCTGGAGTTCAGCCGGTCAGGATCTGAGCAGCAACCTTCCACGACAGCAATGGGAATGTGCAAAAAAAGTTCATTTAAAGCTGCAGGATTGCTTCACATCAACATGTCAAATATTTCATAACCTCCGTTTGCCTAAAGAGACACTTCACGCAGCATAAAACCAGACTAACTAAAACGAGCACCGTAGAATCAAACAATACGATCCAGCTGGTTTTTCACATTCCTGGCCGGCTGTGATTGGACTTAAAGCAGCTTAACGCCGAGCGTCTGGACGCAAAAACACGACTACAGCTTCAGTTTTCAGCTAATTTTCAAACAAAGAGCTTCATTATTCCGATACAGACTCTTCACAACATTTTTCTTCTTTAGAATATTTTCCACCGGAATGTTCAGTTTTGAATATTTACTAGAATTAACCTGATCCTCATAACTTCTGTGCAAATTTCTTCATTTCTCTACAGTTTCGGCATCAGATAGAAACAGCCGCTGTTTGTCTCCAACAATAAATACAAGTGAATTCAACGAGTTAATCAAAGCGCATTAGCTCAGTTTACATTACAGTACAGGTCATTTTCCAAAGAGATGCATTTTTCAAGATAATCTGACACAGAGAAGAAAGGCAAAATATTTTAGAAACAGAATGGTTGCATTGCAAAAAATATAGATGCCATGAAAAAGGCAGTTTAGGTTTAAGTTCAATAAATCTAGAACAAAACAATGTTTGTTTTTATGCTTTATGGTTAAAGTTGTAGTAATAATTTATTTATGTTTTGACTGGAAAGTTGTATTTTTATTTTATGCCGACCACCAGCTGTGCTTGTTTACCTACAAAAACAGCTGAAATGACTAAAAACAGGTCAAACTGACTGATGGAGCAGTTTCACCAAAGCTGCATGTTTGAATGCAGAGCAGTCTTTATGTTGCTCCGATGTCCTGCTTGATCCCTGATATTTATTTTTGACAGATGTCTGAACTGTTGCTTTTCTTTTTCTGGGTTTAGCAGGAGTTTCATTCTATTTCAATCATGTTTGTTTACCTACACAGATCACCGCCAGTCTAATGTAGGCCATGGTTTACACCGAATGCATCAGAATGTTCTGTTTACATTAAGGGTGGACCTGCATTCCAAAACATTTCTAAAATATTTCTGGAAATCAGGGGTAAGCTCTTTCAAATATAGTTCAGGATTGTTTTTATATTTCATTCCATGTTTTGCACTGAGTGCCGTTGAACACCTGCTTTCACACCTCACTAATTTGCTTTCTGAAAATAAATTTAAGCTTCAGCAAAACTGCACCAAGCCAATTTTGAAACAGTGCTTTTTATTAATTAAATGTTTTTTTTAATAATAAGTGCTGAGTGAAAAGTGGAGACAATCATTTCTCCTATATTTGCCAACGTTATTCTGAAAATAGTTTGCCTTTATTCTCAACTGTTTCGGACAAATGCTGCCCCTCTTGAAACGATTTTAAA
Source organism: Austrofundulus limnaeus (assembly GCF_001266775.1). Lineage (NCBI taxonomy): Eukaryota > Metazoa > Chordata > Actinopteri > Cyprinodontiformes > Rivulidae > Austrofundulus > Austrofundulus limnaeus. The sequence goes on from NW_013953230.1 coordinate 77,301, forward strand.
GACTTAAAATTTACTCTTTACACTGGGTAACGAGTATATTAGGTCATTGGAATTATTACGAAGCAATTTTTGCAGTCAAAAAAAAGAAAAGACAAACTTTCTGTCTTTTGCAGATTGTAGTTCTCACTGTAACAGCAGATTCCTGATAAGGAACCAGACTGTGCCTGCAGKCAAATGTCTGTTTCTCTGTATCAATGAGCTACTTCTTTGTGTCCTTCTGGGGAACACGTTCATTAAAATCAAAGCGTTAAAAAGCAAAAACTTGCTTTTTTTTCTCTCCTGGAATTTACCCAGCAGTGAGCAGATGGTCACTTATTGTCAGCTGACTACCAAAGCCAGCTGTCTAGATGCTGAACACAGTAACAGGACTGTCCCAAGATGGCGGTCAGCTCCTCGGAGCAGCTCTCTCTCCACGTAGGAAGGAGCCTCTCGTTGTTTAGGGCCTGAAGCTTCGGTGTCCCCTCCCAGAGGACGTGGTACAAGCACGGCCACCGGCTCTGGATGCGGAGCCTGGTCCTCCGGTCCAGCGTAATGCCGCGAACTATCTTCTTTGCCCGAAGCTCCCGCAGAGCGGGCAGCTTCAGGCGGGAGAAGACCAGGCCTTGGCTGGGCGAGACGTCTAGGAACTCCAGACTCTGAGACTCCAGCGTGTAGGAGATCCCCAGGTTCCTGTGTGGAACCAGGATGTGTAAAGTCAGGGACTTCAGGTTAGGGAGGGATTTGGTTAGCGTCAGCAGTGTGGAGGGAGTCACGAGCTTGAAGACCCAAAAGTATTTTAACTCGAGGCTTCGCAGCTGCTGGAACTGAGTGAGCAGKGACACGGACAGATCTGACCAGTCAAAGTGGAGGCGCATCCTGGAGATCCGCGGGCAGCTGTGGGTGAGCTTGCTCAGTAGCTCCTGGAAGCTGGCCACCTGCCAAAAGAGACAGGGACATTTTAGCATGGATGGAGCAACAAATATACAGTATATATA
>NW_013953230.1:79274-82684 GCF_001266775.1 Austrofundulus limnaeus
TTGGTTGATTATAATATCTTGCAGATTATGTATACGGCTCATAAAAATTTACCTTTAAACATTTAGTTATGTTTTGTTAAGAGAGAAAGTTCTTATAATCTTAAAGGACTTGAGATGTTTTTGAAACCTAAAATTCAAACAAACTTGAAGGACCGATGTACTTCTTTTCAAGGAATAAGATTGTGGAATAATCTGTCGATTATAAAAAAAGCCGGTTCAATGTATTTGTTTAAGAGAATGATAAAAATGCGTTAAATATCAAAAGTTGTTGTTTGAGAAGGAACTGAAGCTTTTATTTTGTTTTGTTTCTTGATTGTTATTGCTGGAAATTAACTATGGAAAAAAGGGGCAGATATAAGATTTTTTCTTCCTTCTGCCTCCTTTCATTTCAATTTGGATTTGTATATTTTTTGTTGTGTATTTTTTTGTTTTTTTTTTTAATGTGTATAAATTGTTTTGTGTTTTGTTTTAAATGAAATGAATAAAAACTAAGTAACTATTCAGTGGGTTTGAATGTGTAAGCTGCCAGCCTCAGTGCAGCTTGTTCAAAAAGAACTGTTGCATCTTTTTAAGTGTTGTTTGTTCCAGAAGATTCATTTGAGATTACATAAAACAAGGTTTGTTGTGGAGCCTTTCTTTTACAGACTAAAGTCAGATGTTGGCACACAAAGCCGGGTGAAAAGATTGAACCTCATCGTGTGAAGCTGCAGCTCTGTAGAGATTTATAATAAATAACCTACCTTATCCATTTTGGTTATGCTGTCCTGGTGAGAGCTGGAGCTGGAGTGGACCCTGAGGTCCAGCGGCTCAAAGAGAGTAAAGTTCCAGTTGAGATCCAGATGACTCAGGTCTCTGCAGTGGACATTATCCAGCAGGTGGCTCAACAACTCGCTCCACTTGTTGCAGCGATCCCCGAGGTCGAAGCTGGCCTTCAGCGTGAGCAGGCTGGCTCGGCGCGAGATCAGATGGTGTGTGTAGTGATGAACCCAGGACTTCCACCTCTCGAACTCACGGTTCGAGACAAGCAGCCCCTCCTGACTCAGATGGAAGACGCCTCGGCGTGAATAGTCGGCGACCCGCCACAGCTTCCACGATCGAACGAGGCAGCTCCAGCTCAGACAAACCAGAGCGCAGCTGCATTTATCCACCTCGTTCAGGAAGGACAAGACTCGCAGCTGACACTCCACCGGCAGGGAGTTGAAGGGAAAATAGTCTTCAGCTGATTTCCACCGACTGCTCGCTGGGACAAGAAGTCTTTTCTGTGGTGACATACTGAGGAATGACGAAATGCTCGTGGACACTGGTGGAAGTCAGGATCTCCACCAGGAAGTCTTGTGATCTGGCTTTGCCATGAATATTTCTGCCCTGCAAAACCGCAAAGATAAAAAAAAATATGCAGACTGAAAAAGAAACATACAGAAGAATGTGTCAAAGTTTTACAGCTGGCAATGCAGCGTGCCTGCAGGTCCTGAGAGAACAAGTTACTACTTCAGTTTTTATGCACAGCTCAAATTTTCAACAAACTTTCTATCATTAAATAATGTGAGTCATTCCACTTAAAACTAGATTTTAGCCAATTATGTGTCAGTTAATATCTGTCATAAATACTCAATGTCTCACTTGAAGTGGCCAAATAATTTTATGCATTGCAGGTTCACCATAAAGGTAGATTATCTGATGTTACTCTGGTGTTTTTATAGCAAATATATATGTATGCTGTTTGTTTCAACATGTATGAAGTTCAAAGTCAATCAGAGGGTTTATATTTTTACTCTTTTATTATTAGTTTTAATCAAAGCTCTGCTGACTAAATGTTAAAATTCAAACTTGATCACTAACAATATTGATTGGCTTTGTTTTGGAAAAAGTAATGCCAGTAATTTACGCTTTACATCAAAAGGTTTTCAGTTAAAGATCTGAAAAATCCCACATGGAAATTTCCAACACCTGACATGAATTAAAGAACATTCAGAAGAAAAAAGACTTACTTGTGAGACTTAAACTCTTTGTTTAATGCAGGATTTTGCCTSTTGCGTAAACACCATGAATGCTGATTTAAATCTGTATTTGTTGTGAAAAGTCAATAAGAGGACGTTRTTGTTTTTAGATATCAATTACAACAAATTTAGATGAAAAACAGTAAACGGGCAAGTCTTTACCCTGTTCCAGGTCCAGTTTTGGACCACTACAGACAAAACATATCCAATGAGGTGCACAAGTGTCCTATTTTTATACATCCAACAAATTAATTTCAAGTATAAAACGTTTACTTGATATCAAACTGATTCAACTCACTTCCGGGTTTTAAGTTAGGCTGTTGGACAAAGATGTTTAGGTTATTTAACGGTGAATATACAAGTAAATAAATGTGACAGATTCAGTCAAACGGGGTAATTTTCATCCACCGTTATAAAACATACCGGTTTTAATATAGAATTATAAATGAAGTACTCGAAATAACATTCTGAAAAGTAAAATATAAATGTAACATTTTTATATGAAGTTTATGGCAACTGTGGTGTAACACAAATAAGTCTTTTAACAGCTTTTAACGTTTTTCTTAACATCCTAAATAATACCAAGTGTCAAATTTATTAAAGTTTAAACTAATGCACATAAGACTAGATGTGCATTCGTTTGTTGCGTTTGATGCTGAATTAAAACGTTACCTTCAGAATAGAAGAGGCTTCGTCTTTTACTTCGTAAAAAGCTAACCTGCTAACAAAAAGATAATAAATTTGAAATCCTAAAACCAAATACAGCACTAAATAAAAATGTAAAAATAGAATATATACCTTGTTAATGTGGTAATAACTCTTAAATTAACAATAAGGAATAAGGTGTTAAGAAAAGTTCAGACTAACTAGGCCGGCTTCTAATGAATTCTGTTTTTGTTTTTTTTTGTTGTGGCTCGTGGGTGATGATGTCATCAACATGCGCGCACCGAGCTGCACGTTTTGCACGGAGAACTAGCTCCCTCTAGTGGACGGACAAAGAAAGTGCGTCTTCAGAGAGTTGTCTTTGGAAATTGATTTATTTTTCAATAAAACTACACTGTCACACTGTGATGAAGCAATCAGAGACCTGGTGGAAATTGCCATAATCAGGATGGTAAGGATTGGAATTTAGGCTTTTTTTTTTAGGAAGAGGGGAAAACACAACTTTTATCTGCTGCCTTCTTTGACACAGGGCACTGATCATGATGGTCTGGTGACCCTGGAAGAATTTGAAGAGGCAGTAAATAAGACCTGCTGCTTGAGGCCTTTGGACCCTGCCTTCCTTATGCTTCTGAAATCACAAATAAAAACAAAAAACTGTTTTAGTTTAAATTTCCACGTCAGGAATTCTCAGTCTTACATGCTGTTTTCTTACCTTTCAGTGTATCGAGAAGTTCGAGCAGCGAAGAAACT
>NW_013953230.1:84175-89800 GCF_001266775.1 Austrofundulus limnaeus
GGTTATTTAGTGGGATTATAATAGTGCTTAACACATTTTAGTTAATGAAATTTTAATGCTAAACAAATACAATACTTTGAAAAAGTTATTTAAAAAACATTTTACATATTTTGTAACATTGTTTGCAGGTTTGCAAAGTGGGTCCCCAGCCAAACACTTATGCTGTTTTTGGGGCTTATGGAATGGAAAAGTGTGGGACCCCCTGATGTAGCACACATCATTTTGGAGTTCTTTCAGGTCTAAAAGATTTAAAACATCTGATGGTTTTAATCTGAGTGGGAAAAAAACCCTATAAGATAAATAAAATAAACAGTCAAACCTTTGACAYCTAGCATAGCTCTATGTATTATACTAGCAGCAACAATTGTTGCCGTGCTTAACTTCACTCTTCTCATGATCAAAAGATGCATGCAGGCATAAAATTCTCGATATATCTCAGCAGAAGACCCTTTAAAGAATATATGTACAAAATATTTCAATTATATGTTTATTAAGATATTTTATTCACTCCATTGTGTACCAGTTTGAGGTTGACTTTTTCATCCAGCAGGGCAGGCAAGAAGTCAAGGGGTGTAGTCATGTGACCATTCACACTAACTACATGAAAGTGATACAACTAAAAAGAAGTTGACAGCCTATTATACTGTTGTAAAACTTAAATTAGCTGCCCAAAGCCAAAAATAACACTTTTATAGCTTCCAGAGTTAAAACATAAAGTCTGGCAACAATTGTTGCCGGTGAGATTAAATGGATTAAGTTCAATTGGTTTGTATTTATTTTAATTGTAGGACTTGAATGTTTGCGTATCTTTCAAATTGTCTACAAAAAAAAAAAAATATATCTACTGTACATTATAGCAGTATTTTGTTTCTTTTTTTTATCCGGCATTCCGTGAAGGCACCAAAGGATTTGTTGTGGTCCTTCGCCGTTTCGCTTTTTTAATCAGCCAATCAGAGACGAGGAGAGGCGTGGTCATCTCCTCCCTTGGCGTCCCGCCCATTTTGATGATACTCTGCGCATCTCTTCACGTCGATTCATTCCCTCGCTTTAGAAGCTTCTTTCGGTATCTGAAGGCTACGTTGGCGTAAGATACGAATTTAAAACGACACTCGAACTAGTAATAAAGAAAAAAACAATTTAAACTTCATCGACCTGCTTTTATCATTACTCCTGAAACAATCAATCGAAGCCTAGCCGTGCGAGCTGCGYTTTTTCTTCTTCTTCGTTGGTTTGAAATAATCTTTTTCATAAAAAATGAAAACCAAATTCATCAACGGGGTTTCGTCGTCGCCGTCCATGTCGCTGGGCCTTCTGGTGACCGAGAACGCCCTGCAGGTCCAGCCCGACACCCAGGAGGACTGCAGGAAGGAGCTGGTCCGGCCCGACCAGCCGGACCTGGACACCCGGCGCAAGGCGCATCTGTGGTGCAGGGAGTTCCTGCACGGAGCCTGGAAGAACCTGGCCGAGGAGGACTTCCAGATCACCATTATAAGGTTACAAACGTGTCCGTCGTGGGCCTGAAGAATAACAGGCACGCGATGGAGACGCTTTTGTCTCATTACTTGTTTAGTAAATAAAAAAATGAGTCAGAGGAGCCATGTGACCAGATGACGCTGCTTAAACAGCACTGAAACCATGCGTTTAGGTTTGTTTAACTCAGTGAAACAGATCAGTTTTATTCCTTTGTTTGTCCWAAAATGTAACATTTAATTCAATGAAACTAAGGAGGACTTGATATAAACATCACCTCGGTCTTATTTGTTGTTTTTATTATTTTTAAATGATCATAATTTGCAAACTTTGCTTTAAAAAAACAGTTAAAGTGACAAAAAAACAGGTCACCGTTTGGAACTGGGACAACATGTAAGGTATGCTGATAAAAGCACTTTGTTTACATTGAGTGCATACCCACATTTCAGAATTTCCTATCAAACTACACCATTTTCAGAAGCTCGTTTTATTTATTTTCATAACACTGTACTGAAAAGTACAGATAAACGGACAAAAATGTACTCTAGTGTAAGTAAAAGTTCCACATTAACATTTTACTCGAGTAAAAGTAAGTACTTGCTTTTAAAAAAATACTTAAAGTATTAAAAGTAAAAGTACTTGCTTAATGTATTCCCTAATGGTCTACAATATCATGAAGTATCCCTGCTGTATGTATATTTTTAATACTCTGATTTGTTAAGTACTTGTACTTAGTTACATCCCACCACTGTTTAGTTTTGACCAAACACAGCTGCAGCCTCATCATTTCTCAACACAAGATGCATGAACACTCTGCATGAAAACACACGTTCCTTCCCTTTACACACCAAACTGCTAACTGTAAAGCTGAGCATGTGTAACAGTTTCTGATCGCTCCCCTGTGACCCGGTAAAGAAAATGGATGGACTTTCTGATGAAAAGCGTTGCTGTTCCGCTTGTTTTTGCACAGGAAACGGCTGAGTGGGTTTCTATTCTGGCTCCTATGAATAGAATCAGTGCAGCTTTAGGAATAACCGTTTGATTTAAGTCCCATTGTGCATTTAAAACAAGAGTGTGTGAGACCGAGATCTGCTCCGAAGCCTCATCAAAACCAGATAATTACACGATCAATTAAAACTTCAAACTCATGCCAGATTTCCTGTTTGTCCTCCAGGGGCGGTCTGAGCAACAAGCTGTTCCTGTGCAGCCTTCCCGACAGCCTGGTTTCTGTCGGGGACGAGCCGAGGAGCGTCCTGCTGCGCCTCTATGGGGCCATCCTGCAGGTGGGCCTTGTTTCACTCCCTCAAACATAAACTTGCGAGTAAGGTCAGACACTTCACGACAATGTGCACTTGAAAACATAGCCCCCCCGCCACACACACCTTTCCTCCAGTGTTGTTTAGTCTATTATTGCTACTTTTAAATTCTGCCTCATGACACATTTTACAGCAGAAAAAGGTACGATSTATACACTGATTCTTTTTGAAGTTAAAGTGACTCATTGCAAAGACTGAACCAAAAAAAACACCAGGTAAGAAACAAAATCTGAACAGTATTTTTTTCATATTGGTAATTAATGTGTCTTTAAATTACAACTTGTGCCAGCTACCATGTGCGTTTATTTTCTCTATAGAAACAACCAAAGACTGAAAATATTTAAACTTGCCGGCTGTGTTTGTCTTCCTGCTCAGACTACAGCCGGCCTAATGTAGGTCAATCCTTCAAGCTTCCACATGGTTTTTTGCTCAATTCAGCCGAGTGCTTTGTGTTTACACTGAGTGCGTACCCTCATTTCATTACATATCAATATATCCAGAGGTCTATAAAGTACTTGAAAAAAAAATAAGTAAAAGTAAAAATACCTGAACAGAAAATGACTTTGGTACAAATAAATTTCACTGATGAGAAAGTACTTTAGTAAAAGTCGTAAAACTGTTCACAAAAATCGGGAAACTAAAATTACTTGTACACACTCTCTAATGAATTTACTGAACCCCTTAACAGTCTTTAATTGACAAGTGGGCAAAAATGATGGGATTTCTGCCTTTCAGCGTTTCCAGATGCTACTGGGGGGCTTTTATTTTGAAAGCTAGGGTGTCAGACAACTTCCTCTGGCTCTTACCTTTAGTTTGACACCTTTAAAAAAAGGTCAAAAGGAGTTTAAGGAGTTTCAGGGGTGACTGTTTTAACCAAACTGGTTCCACTAAACCAGGTTGATAAAAATAATTTACTAGGTTTAGTATAACCAGTTGAGTAAATTCAACCCTTCATTTTTAGAACAGAAACAACTCATTTCATGATGAGTTCAGACAGATTTAATTTATAACAAGTAACTAGATGTTAAGTAAAGAAGTAAAAGTGTCTTTTTAGGTTTTAAATGTAACAAAATAAAAGTTAATAATTAAAAAAATACTTGGTAAAATTACAAATCCTCAAAAAAAAAAAGATTAAGTACTGTAACGACGTAAATGTACTTAGTTACTAGGGGTGTAAGAAAATATCGATACARTGAAATATCGCGATATTTCATTTCCCAATACTGTATCGATATTCTAAAGCCCTGTATCGATTTTTAATTAAGGTTTAAAATGTCAACTTTCCTGCCAGCCGTTCATTTTTGTGTTGTAGTTCAGCCTCTGACCACTAGTAGGCAGCAGTGAGCCAGCCAAATGGCTCACTGCTGCCAACTAGTGGTCAGAGGCTGAACTACAACACAAAAATGAACGGCTAGTTGGCAGCAGTGAGCCAGCCATTTGGCTCCTCTACCTCTTGAGGTGTTTGGTGACCATATTGTAAATTAATATTAAAAACTAAAAGCTGCAAAAATATATTTTCAACTTATTTATTGGCAAATTTAGTCTAATAATTGAAAACATGCATGAAATAAGAAATATGAAACAAATAAAATAAAAAACATACAAAGCAGAACACAGCTAAATGTATCAAAAGTATGTCTATGTAATATTAGGATTTTCTGAGACAATGAAGTTTGGTTTTTCATTTTTTTTTCCCCAATAAGAGGTTTTTATTTAATAGAATTTTTGGACCAAAAAATCGCAATATATCGCCTTGTTTACAGTATCGCAATATATCGGGATGTATCAGGATATATCGTATCGTGACCCCTCTGTCATGATATGTATCGTATCGCCAAATTCTTGCCAATACACAGCCCTATTAGTTACTATAAACCTCTGAATATATCTGGAAAAGTGCTGGTGTAAATTCTTTTAATTATATGTAGTTCCTGTTCTTATTTACGTTTGGTTTCATTCTTTGCGCTGAGTACCTTTAAACTGTTTATATGTCAGGTAACACAGGTCCCACTCACCATCACATGTTGTTCTTGTGTGTGCGCCTGTAGCTCATTTGCTTATGTTAGAGTGTGTATGTGTTAGTGGTGCCTTCACACGTGTGTGTGTGTGTGAGTGTGTGTGTGCGTGTGTGTGCGTGTTAGCCATTGTTGTACATAGTGATGTACCCCCATGGCTGTACATGCATGTGTTCTTTGCCGTAGGCTTCCCAAAGGAGCGTGCCTTGGGCACTCTTGTTCCGTGAACCCACCAAAAAACACGGTACAGTATGAGATCTCTGAAATCTCAGCCTAATACAAAGATGTAACACACACTCACGTAGCAGAAACGCCAGGGAGACACTGTGGAGGGGAAACATAAAGCTGAATTATCCCTCCTGTCTGTGTTTTTTTTTCTCTCTTTTTTTTTCTAAATCTCTGCTTTATGAGTCTTCACTGTTGAGAAGTCAACTGATGTGTTTTATTTTTAAAAGTAGTTGACAAAAAGAGAAGAAGATCCCGGCAGCTGAAACAGCAACACGGAGGAGCCGTCAGTTTGTGTGCAGATTAGCTTTTATATCAGGGGATTCACATCTTTTTTTTTTATCTGTTTAATCTTTTCTATCACGACGTGGCCGTCCGGTCCAGAGTTCAGAACTCCGGGCTCGTCCTCGTGACCGAACTCCTCCGGAGATAAAGTTCAGCGAGCGGTTTGTCAGTTTCAAACGGCGAGAGCAAAGTTCGAGGAGCGCGCAGCATCACCACATCACATCTTAAAGGGATCCCCGATTAGTTGTAACATTAAACTTTATTTGATAAATATATATTTTAACTGTAAAATAAAGACTGCAAAAATACTGTAG
>NW_013953230.1:90800-92312 GCF_001266775.1 Austrofundulus limnaeus
CTACAGTATTTTTGCAGTCTTTATTTTACAGTTAAAATATATATTTATCAAATAAAGTTTAATGTTACAACTAAGCAGGGATCCCTTTAACCTTTGCTGCAGTAAATGAAATCCAGATGCATGCTGCCTCTCGGCCCCGGCTCGCTGCACCTGTGAGGAGACTCGGACTCTGGAGTGCAGTAACCGCTGACTTAACGAGACTTTAAGTGTTAACTGAAGCCTGTGTGATTGCTGATGGCTGCGTAAACAGCTTTTATTGCTCGGGATGTTTGAGCGAGCCGGATCGGCGCATCCCTCGCCGAGGCAACCGCGGCCGGCTCTGCCTCGACCGCGGCTGCCTCTCGGGAGGAATTAGCCACGTCTAATCAAAACGCTAACACGATTAAAGAACCTGTCCCACTGCACAGCTGCTAATGATTAACTGAGCTGCGGCAGGGTTTCTCAGCAGTAAAGATATGTGCTGCTGCATTATTAGCTAGTTAATACCCACGTAAACGCCTAGCAGCAGGTTTCCTCTCTCTCTCTTTCTCTGCGCTCGTTCCTTTTCCTCTGTTTGGGTGTTAAGTGGGGAAGCGAGGGGAGCCGAAGGATGTGGTGTGTGTTTGAACTCATACTGTACTGTCTGCACTGRTCGGGCTTTTGGTGCTAAATGCTCACAAATGGCTCTGAATACTTACTCACGGATAGTTCTTTCCTTTTTTTTTTTCTTGTTGATAGATGTCCTGTAATAAAGGGGATTCCCGACAATCAAACAAAGAAAATCACTTCCAAGTAAGTAACCGATGCTGGTGCTGCCARGTTTCTCTGCTCAGAGGCTCGGTTCACAACACACGACCTCATCATGTCACAACGTGTTCACCCTCTCCGGTGGAGGAACCCCCCCCAAAATAACAATCTAATTCCTGGTGAGGTTTCTCAGAGGACCTGCTGATCGCACYAGTTTCAGGGAGTTCTCAAATAATCCAGTAACACCGTTAGAGTTAACCCCTGCCTCACTTCCTAACCCCTCTGACATCACATGACTTTAAGATCTGAGCTGTTTCTGACCTGCTGATAAACTCTTAAAACTAAAACTAAAGATCACAGTTCACATGACTATTCTGCAAATGCTAAGAAAAACTTTAATAACATTGTTCACATTAAAAATCAAGGAGATTCTATAGAACAACTGAGCTCAGAAACCACGTGACCGTGTGATCGGCTGGAGAAGCTAACGGCTAACGCTAAACGGTCAAGACTCTGGATTTACCGTTACTGTACATGTTGACATCAGAGCAGAAAAAAAGGACTGACGATGTAGAAATCATGAAAACTATTAATAATAATAATACTAACCCAATTATTATTAAAATTTTACAGTTTATATAATCTATCTGATGTTTTAAATAATGTCAGAAAAGCTGTTTGTGTTATCGATTTAACAGATGATAAACAGGAAAACGTCTCATTTTACAACACAAGTCAGCAGATTTGATCTTATTTAGCTCAATGTGATCTGAGCAGAACATAATG
>NW_013953230.1:93312-95727 GCF_001266775.1 Austrofundulus limnaeus
ACATTATTACAAATATCTTAATTTCTGGACATTTATGGTTTGATTTCTTTGTATGTATGGATCACTTGGGTTGTTACTGACATCTGGTGAAAATTTCACGTCATTAGCACCTCTAGTAATATATTTACTGAGAAAAATGTTGACGTGTTCAATACTTATTTTACCCGCTGTATATGTTTGACCAGGATTGTCTGTCAATACTGTCACTGTTTTTTTTCTTTGTTTGTTGTTTTCCATAAACCAGTCTCTCTTTAACTTTTCTGTGCATGACTCACTTCAGGGTGTGGACTCTCTGGTGCTGGAAAGCGTGATGTTTGCCATTCTGGCAGAACGAAATTTGGGTCCAAAACTTTATGGCATTTTTCCGCAGGGACGCTTGGAGCAGTATCTTCCGGTATGTTCCATTTATAAAATGAAAATCTAGCATGAAATGATCCATTATTCAAAAAAAAGTTTGTGTCTCTTTTTCATTTTTGCCTAGAATACTCGCATGCGCACAGATCAGCTCTCGGATCCTGCCGTCTCAGTTGAGATTGCCAGCAAACTGGCACGCTTCCATGAAATGGTTATGCCCTTCAACAAAGAGCCCAAGTGGCTGTTTGGGACCATTGATAAGTGAGGGCGGCACACTTTCCCTCTTCATAGTCTACCGTCACAATTATGCATTTGTATTAAATGTTCAGTCTTCATCTTGTTTTAAAGATACATGGATCAAGTGTTGAATCTTAATTTTACACGTGAGACACACATGAAGAAGTACAAGAAGCTGATGAAGCTGGACCTGCCTGCTGAGCTGAAGAGTCTTCGGTGAGTTGCAATGCCGACTTTAAATGAAGACATGCTATAACATATCAAATATCTATTAAAGTGGTATATATTCAATTCAGTTCAGTTCAAAATTTGTTTGTATAGAATATTTACAACTTCAGCTGACCAAAGAGCTTCACAAGAACTACAGCATGACATATAAGTATAAGATAATGTAAGAAATAAAATAATGTTTGATTCAAAAGAAGTATGATGATAAAATTGTCAATAAAATACCAATAGTGTAACGATAAAAATAAAACCCTAGATATACTTCATTTAAGTTTTATTTCAGCTACAACAATTTCCCAAAAACTCGGATCAATTAACACATGGGGCCTTAGCATTTTGACTGAAAGGAAGAATGGCTTAATTCTCCTTCATAATACATTTATACTTCCAGTTCCAGTCTACCATATTTAGACGCAAAGCAAAGCTTTTATATCTGGACAATTTTATCTTGGAGGTGGAATGAGCTGTTTTGTTCAAGGTGTTGGTTTCCAGCCTTTTGGTTGACCTTTGTCCCAGTGACTCCACTACATCCTGGTAGTCCAAGAGTACAAATCATTATCTGTTTTTATTTTATCTTTGTGTAAAGAAATGTTATCTTGTAAGTATTGCATATACCAGTTTATCTCTAAAGTAGAATAAATGAAATGTTTTCTGTTTTGGAATCATCTCTGCTTTCTGATTTAGTCAGTTCTTCTTAAGATTATCTGAGCTGCGTGAGTGAATTTCACATGCTGGAATATACTAAAAGTACAAACGCATGGATTTGTTTCCTGTATCTTCTATGTAGTTGGTCTGTTACTTGTGTTTCTTCATCTGTCCTCTGACACTGAATAGAAAGTGAGCTTTTTCAAGTGATGCAAACTTTGAATGACTAAGATTAAAAACGGGGTTGCACGTAAAATTTTTGGTCTGGTTCTCAGGGGAGAACCTGATGTTGTTGCTTGGTGCTCATATTTTCCTTCACTCAACACATTTATCTAGAGGGGCGTCAGGGCATTTATTATCGTCCTGTTCTGTTTTGTGACGCCTTCTATCATCTGGCAATGTCTCAGGACATCATGCCAAATCAGAGTTTTTTATTTTATATTTTTTTACTCTGCATACATTTTGTAAACTACCTAAGTGACCAATGGGCTGACTCATGGACATATGTCATCTCAAATTGAATATTTCATGTTTAAATGTGTGTTAGATTACACATGACCCTGAGATGTACAGCTCTTGTAGTTTGGCCTTCTAGATCTTTGGCCTTGTGTAAACCAGCTTTCCACACTCTCCAGACCAAGCAGCAAATGTCTGTCTTTTGCACAGAACAAATGTTTTATTTGTTAGACTTATTTCTTTTTTTAAAGACTATTTTATTAAAAACGTATTATTTAGATGGTTTCAGCTCATGTAATTATTTAAAATTATTTATTCTTCATATTTTATCATTTATTGAATTACATTTATCCAGACCAAGCAGCAAATGTCTGTCTTTTGCACAGAACAAATGTTTTATTTGTTAGACTTATTTCTTTTTTTAAAGACTATTTTATTAAAAACGATTATATTTAGATGGTTTCAGCTCATGCATTCATTTACAATTATTTATTC
>NW_013953230.1:96727-131429 GCF_001266775.1 Austrofundulus limnaeus
AATTATTTATTCTTCATATTTTATTATTGAATTACATTTATCCCAGAGCAGTTGTCACAGTATGATTCTAAATATAAACATGTTTAGCACATCAAGAACCTTGTTGTTATGGCAAGTTTTTATTTATTTATTTTTTTGGGTTGGGGGGGGGGGGGGGGGGGCATTAAACAGACTCATCTTTGCTTTAATATGGGGCAAATAAATTTTCTTCTGTTAGAGGTAATATGGTTTAGAAGAACTCGAACGGTGAATCTCACAGAAAGACTAACAGCCTGTGCGCGCTGAGGCGCGTTCCCGGAGGAGAGAGTTTAATCACTGACGCAAAGTTGGACAGATCTGTTCCATAACAACGCTCTGAACATATATTTAATATAAAGTTACGTTTTACAGACCAAAGTCTCTGGTAGCTCAGGAGCAAAGTGCAGGAGGAGATGTCAGGACTGATAGCTGCAGCCGCTGCTTCCACTGTCTCTGCTGAAAACTGCTCTCACTGAAAGTCCCGCCCTGCTCTGCTCTGATTGGATAAAACAGCTCTGGAGTTTGTCTGATTCGTTGAAAGCAAGTTCAAGTTCAGTTTATTTATATAGCGCCAAGTCACAACATACATTGTCTCAGGGCACTGTACATAAAAAGAATAATCTAAAAAGAAACCAGCAGGCTGCGTTGAATCACTTCATCACAGTCTCCCATCCTGAGTAAACAGTGGAGAGGAAATCTCCCTGCTAATCAGGAAGAAACCTCCAGCAGAACCAGGCTCAGGACAGGAGACCATCTGCCTCGACTAGCTGGCTGAGGGACAGGAAAGAGACACAGGTAAACACAGAAGAACTGGTCCGGGACTGGTCCAGGTGCGCCTTCTTCTGGAAGAGACAAAGAAAAAACATGATGGAAGTAATTACAATAAACATGTAGAGAAGAGAGACTAAAGACAACAGCAGAGTGAAGAAATGTGCTCAGTTTATGTTTGGAAAGCAGTGTCTGTTTAATCCTTAAACATCAGGGTCCCGCTGCCCTCCTCTGACAGAACGACGATCCAGTCACACCAGTGAGGCTGGATTTTTTGTTTTGTTTTGTTTGTTTTTAAGAATCGGGTCACATTTGCGACCCTGCTAGCTGTTGTTTTCACAATCTCAGGTACAATCTTAAGTACGCAAGGGAGGTTTGTGACATTCCATCTGGTGCGCTTTTTCTTTTTTGATCGCGCATGCACACCTGCGCACCGCTTATGTGCAACTCTGATTATAAATCTGTAGTAAAACTGTTTTGTTTAAATGTTGATTTTTGTGTTTAAGTCATTGGTGTTTTTCATTCATTGTGCAGGAACAGACTAAGATACAATAATTGCAAATAAATGCCTCGTTGTTGTTGTTGTTTTTAATATTTTGGAAAAGCTTTTTTCCCCATTTTGGATTTAAGTTCTAAATGTTTGCATTGAATTATGTAACATTAAGTACATCTACAGCACTGCAATCTTATTGTCTTTTTTTCTTTGTTTTTTTTTTTTTCATACAGTGCATTGCTGGCATCAACTCCATCACCAGTGGTGTTTTGCCACAACGACGTCCAAGAAGGTAAAACTCAATCTCCTTTCTATCAGACCTTTTCACACCCTTACAGTCATAGTTTATTCTGGTTGATCCACACTTTGGATGTGTTGTCACACTCAGAGACGTGCGAGTTAAAGTCAGCCTGGATTGTGGTCTGTTAAAAATGGGCTTAAATGTCTGTTGCATTGAGCTGTAACGCTTGAATAAATAGATAGAGGAGTAACCCTGAAGACGTTACAACTTGTGATTTTTTTTCTTCGTTTCTTGGTTTTTATTTGGTTTGGTAAAAAAAAAAAGGCGTCACTAAAGCAAATAAGAATTTTTATTAACCTTTATAGAACCAGTCACATCCCACTGAGATCACAGATCTTTATTTTTATTTATTTTTTTGCAATGGAGGACTGAACCTGAAGGCAACCTAACATGCACGGTTTGGTCAGATAACTGCAAAAAGAGTCAGATTTTTAAACTATAAATGCTAAACTACCTGAGATGTAATGCACTACTTGGTAGGAATCTGAACATTATGGTTTTAAACTTGCCTCAACTTTTAAAATCTTTAACAAGCTATGTCTGAGACTTGATGTCATTTTTCTTTAGTTGTAAGAATACTTACAAAGCTCGTTTGATGGGTTTTTTAAAATTTATTTATTTACCGTTATTTTACCAGGCAAGTCCCAGATGTGGCTTTTAAATTCAGCTTGCATTTATTTAAGAGGCAAAAATTTTGTTTTTGATTATCCACAAAACTTATTGATCACACTTGACACCCAGTGAAGTGAGTAAAGTGGTGGTTATGTCTCTGTGTTTTTTTGCTGCTGCAGGAAACATCTTGGTGCTGGAAGACCAGTACCACAACTCAACAGAGAAACTTATGCTTATAGACTTTGAATACAGCAGTTACAATTACAGGTGATGTGTGTGCTTTGGGTCATAGATTCACACTGGAATGGGGTTTTGGCTTTGCAGGAAAAAAAACATGAATAAACCTCATGTCTTTATTTCTTTGAAGGGGTTTTGACTTTGGGAATCATTTCTGCGAGTGGATGTATGATTACACGTACAACGAGTGGCCTTTTTACAAAGCCACACCTGAAAACTATCCAACCAGAGAGCAGCAGGTCAGTCAAAACACGCCTGCATTAAAGTGACGACTATTCACCTTTTGTGTGAACTATTGCCTACAACAAATATACTGTTTGGTCTATTCACAGTTTGTGGAAAGGTAATATAACTTTAAAACTGTTTATCTTGATGGTGACACTTTCTGTAGAGCTAGTTGTTTTTATTTTTTACCAATTGTGCTAAAGTATATGTGGTGGTGTGTTGGTATTGTGCACCACCATCTAGTGGTTAAAACTAGAATTTTGAGTTCATTAGCGAGATCTCACTGCACCACGTTTACATCGGCAACGCCTTTTACTTTAAATTCATTGTTTAGCTAATAATAATTTTGATGCCCATTTCAGCTTCTTTTCATAAGAAGTTATTTGACTGAACAAAGGAAGCACACTGACTCTACCATGGACCAGACACAAGTGGAAGAGAACATGATCCTTGAAGCAAACAGGTAAACTAGGGTTGAGATGATTTTCTGTAGCTGTGAATGGTTTCAGAACCACCTCTTATAAACTGTTATTTTTATTCTGTACTGTAGATATGCATTAGCATCACACTTCCTCTGGGGTCTGTGGTCCATCATTCAAGCTAAGCTATCCAAGATCGAGTTTGGGTACATGGTATGTGATTTGTGGTCATAATCATGTAGTGTTTTTTTTTTTTGATTATTTTTTTTCTTGTTCTAAAGACCTTTTTAAGATGTTTCACCCTTACGTGATAACATCTTAAACAAAACAGCCATTTATAATAGTTTTTCTCTTGTTGCAGGATTATGCTCAGTGCCGTTTCGATGCCTACTTCAAGCAGAAAAAGCTCTTCTCTTGAACTCCATGTTAATCGGAACGTACAAGGGCTTCACAATATTAGGAAAAACTTGCCATATTTTTAAGTTTGCGATGACGTTGTTGATTGTGATGATTTCTTCACTCCTCGGCATTCTTGTTTGTCATGACCACCAACTTAACGAGGTGTGGGCACAAAGGCCAGTGACATTCTTTTAAATTGACCAAATTTATTGTTAGCGTGCAGAACATGAATGCATGGCATTTTAATGGCAAATCATTCATTGCAGTTCTTTGCAATATACTGTATATCGGAGTCATTGAGATGACAATACGTTGATGATATACTGTGCAGCCCTAGAATGTACTGGTTATTTGTTTGCCAGCTTGCCTCGTGTTAACATGTTGTATTTTGTTGAGACTTTTCAGGTAGGTTTGCATTTATGTAAAGAAAAGAAATCATTCAAAGA
Source organism: Austrofundulus limnaeus (assembly GCF_001266775.1). Taxonomy (NCBI): domain Eukaryota; kingdom Metazoa; phylum Chordata; class Actinopteri; order Cyprinodontiformes; family Rivulidae; genus Austrofundulus; species Austrofundulus limnaeus. The sequence continues at coordinate 100,646 of NW_013953230.1, forward strand.
CGAGGCATGGGTCAGCACAGTGAAGTGTAATCGTTTCACTTTGTAAACACATTTTTAAGCATTTCCCTTTTTTCCCCACCATTAGTGATTCTTTAGCTGTGTTCTCTGCATGTCAGAGGTCAGTAATGATCAGTACTTGTTGCTTTGTTAGAGAACGAATATCTTTTCATTTCAGACTGTAATGTTTTTTTGATATGTTTTCATATATCAGTTCAATACTACTGAGCTCAGTGTTGAAGGCTTTTCTGTAGCTCGTTGCTTTAGTGTTTTGAGTCAATCTACCTCCCCTTGTTTTTTTTTACTGTTAGCTCTTTAGTTGGATGCATACATTTCATTGCAGTTGATTGTAACTGCTTTCCATTTGTTGCTGCTTTTATTTATTCCATAACAACTTCATATATTTCTCCTGTTAGAGGTTTATTTACTGATATTAAAAAGTGATGAACCTACGCAGCTTCAGCACATAATAACAAGGGCTATTAGTCGTTAGAAAGTTCAAGTTCTTTAAATCTGCATTGTTTGACCTCGTCACTATCATTATCAGTGAACAACTTTATTTCTGCCTCTGTTTACCAGCTTTCACAACAGGTCATTGTCATGCCGATGTTCAGTTCTAAAATCTCATTTGTTTTTTGTATTTTTGCGTACAAACATTTAATAGCATGAAAACTTCCAACACCTCAACTTCTAGCCTTTTCAGTCTTATTCCAAATAAGACACAACTTTGAGCTCTGAGATCCAACAATGACTGAAATGTAAACTCTTAGTTTTTGTTGTAAAAATGTGACGTAGGGTTTTAACTTTGTTTAAATTCTATCTTTAATATTTTTGCTTATCTGGACTGAATTTTATTGATTGTAATTAAGTTAACTTTGTCCTTGTTTTATTCATTAATTCATCTGTGTACTCCTGAACGAAACTAATAAAACTTCAGCAGTTTTTAAAACAGTGTTTTCCTGTTGTGATGTCATTTGAATGTTTCTGCATTGGTTTATTTGTGCACCACTAAAAAAAAACTTTTAAACTTAGGTGTTGAGTGTCTGGATTGCCACTGGTTTTTAGTTTGTTTGTTTTTTCAGTGTAAAAGATGCTTTGGTTTTGTCTTTCATGTGAGGTGACTCTATTACAGCGGCCGTCAGAGTAATTTGAGTGCCTTTGCGATGACGCGTTGAGCAGCGTGAGGACCATGTTTTACTCCACAGGGCTGACAGTTGTCCCACCTCCCCGAGCCAAGAATAGACCAGCCAAGAAGGAAAACCACTGCTCAAAGATCGAGGGACTTTCTGGGCTCATTTTGGATCCAAGAGTAAAAACGGGGTTTAATATTGAAGATTGTTTATTTTCAGCTGTTCTTATTCTGCTGGCATGAAAATTTAAATCCTTCACAATTATTGGAGTTGGTTCTCTTAGAGGGAACATCACTGTGTGAGCTGTGTTGTACAGTTGTGCCTTTTTAAGTGTGCTGACTTAACTTATTTGGAAAATTTACAAGTCAGGCTGTGTTATTAGAACCGTCTTAGATGCAATTTACCTAAATTTAAAATCCGTACATCGGTGAGATGAACGCTCTAAAGCAGCTGTTAATGGGATTCACTGAGTGGATAATCTTCTGGTTGAAGCATTGCCTTCAGAAAATTCTGGGTGTTTTTCCAAACCTCAGTGATCGTGTATCATCTACATGTAAAACTTATAAAGGATCACATCATGCTGAATCAGAGAAGTGGAAAACCAGTGAGGCACTGCGTACATATCCCCTTGGAGATGGAAATGGAGCCAAAGTTGCGGTCCAAACCACCACACACACCTTTCATGAGATGTAAGTCCTACAACACCAGTTAAACTAAAACTAGTGCAATCATTACATAATTTTTAAAAGGTGGACCTCCAAAGACTTTCAAAGTGCAGTGAGTACTTCCGAGCTTTGTCCCAGTCTGACATGAAAGAGAGCTCAGATGGTCTCATTCGCCTGGACCATGTTCCATCCGCCATTTTCCACAATCTCCTTGAGTTCTTCTCAAGGGTGTAACTTTAAGTCTACCATTGGGGGGGGTTATGCTTGAAAACATGACATTGTACATTTTTAAATCAAGTCAAAGTTACCTAAAGACAACAAGAGAGTTGCATCTGTCTACTTCACCAGTTAATTTCTATTGTGTTTGAGCAAATTATGCCATTTTATTGGGAGGGGGTTATATTGACTGGATCAAATTATTGTGGGGGTCATAACCCCCCTAACCCCCCTGCAAATTACACCTATGGTTCTTCTTCAGTCATGATTTTTAAAGTTCCCCAAGAAGAACTGGGAGCACACATTCAGGTTATAATGTCTTTTTCTGGCTAATATTTGCTCTATTAGAACATTTGCTTTGTTTTGACACAAATCTGTCGGATTTTTAAAAAATATTTTTTAATGAATCCCAAGGTGAGCAGCTACCTCCTTGCCGAAGCCTTCCTTTTGAGGTGCCTGTCGGCCCTGGCAGAAGAACTCAGTCTAACTGTCTCTTACTTGAGTCTTGCTCGGGAGATTTTCTGCATCGAACTGCAGAATATGGTGTTCACTTATCTGAGCAGAAACCTGCTGGAGCTGCCACAGGTGGTGAGGTATGTGCAGTTTCAGTGCTGTGGTTCTCTGAATGCTGCTTTTTGTCACTGAAACAGATTTCTTCGACAGGTTGCTGAATGATGAGGAGAAGGAGGAAGTGGTCAACTTGAGGGTACGAAGAGAGCGACATCTGTGCAGCCTGAGGAAGGAGAACCTAACATCTCAACATGCTCGCCACATATTCGTGATGGAAGGACCAGAGGACGGTAGAGACTGGCACCCAGTTACAGAACTTCCTTTTAGATCTGATAAATGGTGTTTTACCACAGTGGTGCTTTATAACTACCTGTACATTTTAGGAGGCTACAGGCAGCGTATGAAAAGAGGCTGGGAGTTTAATATGGTTTCCTTTAGATTTAATCTTTTTACAACCATGGGTTGCTGCAGCCCCGCTGATAAAGGTACACCAATCCTCTAATTTGTTTTTGTTGAAAACTTTTGTCTCAGTTTTCAATCATTTCAGTAATGCAAAGGAAACCTTCCCCATCTGCTACAGCACAGGAGGCACTTCAGTGCAGTGGCCTGTGGAGGCTTACGCTGTAGGAGGCTGGTACTTAGACTCTCTGTGGTGACTCCAGACTCGAGCACAGCTCTGTACACAGCTGTAGAGCGCTATGATCCATGGGAGGACAGATGGAGGTTTGGCTTCATATAAAGCAGATAATCAGACTGTGTTTTCTCCTAATCTTTAATCTTTATGCCCAACTTCTGCTTTAGGTTTGTATCCTCGTTGCCACTCACTGACTTCCAGTTCACCATGTCCTTATCCCACGATGTCCCCCTCGCTGCCAGCTTCGAAGACTGTGTGTTTATGTGCTGGGGACTATCCAGAGGGCAGGGGAAAAACTGCTGCTGCAGTACAACACAAAGCAAGGTGCACAGAATCAGAACAGCTCACAGCTGCTTCCAGCTCAGTTTGCACACCTAAAAGATTAACTTCTATCTTCTTTTTATTCACGATAGACTCGTGGTCTGAACTGCTTCCCACCCTTACCAGAGCAGATGCAGACCTTCCTCTTCTTTACTTCCTGGGGGCTTCAGACAAGCTGCTCATGATTGGTGGCAACAACGGTAGATTTCATATTTTATTTTTAATTTTGACAACCCTATTCTTGTCCAGGTGCACAGGGCAGAGAAAGTGGCATTTGGAGGGCAGGGGACACTTGCAGGAGACCAGCTTCTGATGCCCAGTTTAGAACACAACAGTGTTGTACAAATGGATCTCCAAAGTCTGTCCATCAGAGCATTCCCACCTTTACCTGTCTCCACCCGCTATGAGGCTGTCTTTTATCTTTACAGGTGCTGGTCATAAAATTAGAATATCATGAAAAAGTAGATTTATTTCAGTAATTCCATTTAAAAAGTGAAACTTGTATATTATATTCATACATTACATACAAACTCATATATTTCAAATGTTTATTTCGTTTAATTTTGATGATTACAAATGACAACAAATGAAAATCTCAAATTCAGCATATCAGAAAATTAGAATATTACTGAAGACCAATAAAAACAAAGGATTTATAGAAATGTTGGCCAACTGAAAAGTATGAACATGAAAAGTATGAGCATGTACAGCACTCAGTATTTAGTTGGGGCTCCTTTGGCCTGTATTACTGCAGCAATGCGGCGTGGCATGGAGTCGATCAGTCTGTGGCACTGCTCAGGTGTTATGATAGCCCAGGTTGCTCTATTAGTGGCTTTTAGCTCTTCTGAATTGTTGGGTCTGGTGTATTGCATCTTCTTCTTCACAATACCCCATAGATTTTCTATGGGGTTAAGGTCAGGAGAGTTTGCTGGCCAATTAAGAACAGGGATACCATGGTCCTTCAATCAGGTACTGGTAGCTTTGGCACTGTGTGCAGGTGCCAAGTCCTGTTGGAAAATGAAATCTGCATCTCCAAAAAGTTGGTCAGCAGCAGGAAGCATGAAGTGCTCTAAAACTTCCTGGTATGTGGCTGCGTTGACCCTGGACCTCAGAAAACACAATGGACCAACACCAGCAGATGACATGGCACCCCAAACCATCACTGACTGTGGAAACTTTACACTGGACTTCAAGCAACGTGGATGAAGTGCCTCTCTTCTTTTCCTCCAGACTCTGGGACCTTGATTTCCAAAGGAAATGCAAAATTTACTTTCATCAGAGAACATGACTTTGGACCACTCACCAGCAGTCCAGTCCTGTTTCTCTGTAGCCCAGGCAAGACGCTTCTGACGCTGTCTGTGGTTCAAGAGTGGCTTGACACAAGGAATGCGACAGCAGAAACCCATTTCTTTCATACGTCTGTGTGTGGTGGTTCTTGAAGCACTCACTCCAGCTGCAGTCCACTCTTTGTGAATCTCCCCCACATTTTTGAATGGGTTTTGTTTCACAATCCTCTCCAGGGTGCGGTTATCTCTCTTGCTTGTACATTTTTTTCGACCACATCTTTTCCTTCCCTTCGCCTCTCTATTAATGTGCTTGGACACAGAGCTCTGTGAACAGCCAGCCTCTTTAGCGATGACCTTTTGTGTCTTGCCCTCCTTGTGCAAGGTGTCGATGGTCGTCTTTTGGACAACTGTCAAGTCAGCAGTCTTCCCCATGATTGTGTAGCCTATAGAACTAGACTGAAAGACCATTTAAAGGCCTTTGCAGGTGGTTTGAGTTAATTAGCTGATTAGAGTGTGTTACCAGGTGCCATCCATTTTGAACCTTTTCACAAGATTCTAATTTTCTGATATGCTGAATTTGAGATTTTCATTTGTTGTCATTTGTAATAATCAAAATTAAATGAAATAAACATTTGAAATATATGAGTTTGTATGTAATGTATGAATATAATATACAAGTTTCACTTTTTAAATGGAATTACTGAAATAAATCTACTTTTTCATGATATTCTAATTTTATGACCAGCACCTGTACTTCTAATTTTACACTTAGCCTCTCTGCATGGATTAAGTGCTTGGTGATTGAGTTAATTTCATTTTTCAACTCTTTTTTTAAATATGTAAATATACTTTTTTGTTAATGTACTAAGTAAGAACCTACGATTCAAAATCTCGAGATGAAATTTGGTCAACTCTGGGATCTGGTGTCCTAATGAATGTGTACACTGTAAAATCAGCTTTATTCTTTTCAGCTTAGTGTGAGGAGATTTAAAGTCCCCTTGGTTGCTGCGGTTTTCTTAAACAGTTTATTATGCTGTCTTTTGTCATCCCTCTTCTTTTACATTTCACTTTCAAGGAGACATACACTCAAAAAACAGATTGTTAGATTTACTTAACCAAGTTAAGTCAACTATTTCCACTTAACTGAGTTGAGTAAGTTTAAAACAATTTTCTTATTTATTTTTAAAGAAAATAAGTTGCCTATTTATGTACTTTAAAACTGTAGAAAGCGTGCTTTCTTGTAGACTTTTGTCAAATCAGTTCCTAACCGTTTTTAGAGAGATGTTTGTTTGTTTGTTAAGCCTCTTAACATTGAGCTATGAATCATTAACGCATAAAAAGCCCCTAACAGAAAGCGATTCCTAGGCATCTGTAGTCATTTTACCAGCTGCTTGTCTTAAAACACAATGTTTTTTTATTAAATCAATGCAAAATACAAATAAGTTTAAAAATAAAAACAATAGTTTCAGATCTAAAATAGTATTCTCCAAAAAAATAAATAAAATAAAAGATTCCAATGGAAATTTTAGCTGAAAACTCGACCAGATCAAAGAACATTCAGATCTGTTGCTTTTGTTTTTGTCCCCCTGTTTCGGCTTGATGCTCATCTTTATGTCCTCTACTTGTCCACATCCTCATTTTTAAATCAAAAGCTGCACAATATGCAGTCCTGTTCAGGAAAAAAAGAACTGATCAAAAAGTTAGTGAAGAAGCAGCCATGGTTAAAAAAAAGAACTTTGAAAGACCAAAAAAATCCAAAGAAGTACTTAAGAACACTGTAAAAGGTTACAAAAACATTTGGCATCAGTACTTGAGTTTCCTAAAATGACATAAAAAAATGTAATATTCTAATATCTGACCTTGTATTCATTCAGTCATAGTAACTGTATGATCTTGTAATGGGAAAGTAGGTGAAATGTCAGATGGCTCTGGGTTTCTGCAGCACATTCAGTTACGTAGCAGAGACCTCACAGCACAAGTTCAAGCTATGTTTGGTGTGTGGTTACAAAGAAGAGGCACGTCATGACAGAGGAGAGGGAGCTGAGGGAGAGGTGGGGGGGGGGGTGGAAAGCACAGGAGACGGCGGTTAGGCTCACCTGAGTGAAGCCACTTCAAGGACACAGAACAATCTCAGCAAGGAAGGTTTTACCGCCTCTATTCTGACTGAAGCCACTGCTCTGCTTCACCTTCATTTCACTCACTCTGCTCTGATTAAGGTAAAGTAGATGTCTTCTATTTAATAGTTTCTGCTTTTAATACCTGTGTTGTGGTGTAAACTCTGTTTTATGTGTGTATGTAAAGCAAAGGAGCATCAAAATAAATATGTTGGAAGTTTTTTTCATGTATTGAAATTGTGATGGGTCCTTTTCATTGGTGCTACATAAAGATTTTCTATAGTTTGGATCAAAAGCTAAAACTACTGCAAATTACATGACTGAAAATCATTCCAGCGTCGCTGAAGCACCAGAGAGCTTTTCCGGCTGGTCCCAGTGTTTATATTCTCATGCCCATCTGAGGCTTGTGCACATGCTCTGTTGATGCACCACTATATCTGGCCAATGAACTTTGTCCCAGTTGGTAGCTGTTCGGTCATATGACATGGAAAAAAGCCACACCAGGCCTGTCGCTCATCCACTACACGGAGTGATGTGGGAAGTGCAAATATGTTTTTTGTTTATGGTTGCAGAAAGCCCTTACATTTGGAGATCAGTGAGTCACACTGTGTCTCTACACTGGATTTGTGTTTTGTGTGCAAACATCTTTAAGTCCTGCAGTGATTAACTTTATCACAAATAATTAACAAAAAGCAGAAAACCACCTTTGCCCCAGATAATCGTCAATCACCTTTAGAAAAGAAAAAACAGTTTCAGATGTTAATTAGTGGTAAAAACGCTAATGCAGGATAAAAAAAATCATTAAAAGATGATGTTAGATTTCAGGGATGTGTAAAATTTAAAGAATAGTTTCCTTTTTCATCACAGTTTTGTAAAATCTAAGGGAATGACACTGTTCACACTACAGGAACATCTGTTGAACTGTTTTATATTTTTTTACATCTTATTGTCATTCAGAAACCTGATCGTCTCTTACTGCTGACTTATTTTAGTAATACTCAAAGATGGCTGAGGCTCACCAGGCGGTGGGCTTCCAGTTCACTGTGCACCCAGACGGTGTGGACATCAAGCTGAGTCAAGAGGTCATCAAAAACATCTATCTGTCAGGAGTGACAGCGTGGAAGAAAAGAGCCATTTTGTTTAAGGTACTAACACCATCAAAACAAACACAACTCATGCCTAGCTGTGTTTAACAAAAGGGAAAAGGGTGAAAAGTTTGGCATTGAAGATATTCGTACAGCGCAGAGGTGATGTTTTTAATGCTAAATCAGCATTTTGTTATTTAAAGAATGGTGTTCTGGCTGGACTCTACCCTGCCAGCCCGTCCAGTTGGCTGATAGTTGTGATCGCCATGATGAGTTCCTTGTACACCCGCATTGACCTCTCTCTGGGAATGATAGCTGTGATCAAAGAAAACCTGCCACATAAGTCAGTAACCTCCACAGCTCAACATATCGTTTATTGTTGTGATTCCACTTCTCTGGAAACGAACAATCACTCTGCATTTATAATGTTAACAGAGGCAGTGCTGTGCCTCTCCTGAACAGAGACTGCATGTCGATGCAGACCAGAGCTGTTGTGAGTGCCATCCTGTTTGCCACTGGACTGTGGATCTCCTTTATCTACCTCATGAGATACTCTCTCAAAGCTCTGTTGTCCTACCATGGATGGATTTTTGAATCCCATGGAAAAATGAGTACATCAACCAAAGTGTGGCTGGTATGTTTGCACTTATTGATCTGTTTGCACTCATGTCGTGCTTCTCCTCTTGTGTCAAACAGCTGTGCCGTTAGATCTAAAAGGTGAAATAAATGCCAAGTAATCAAATATAAAAGATCACAAAGTATATGTGATTTGTGATAATGAATTTATATTTTTTGCAACAGAGACTGGTAAAGATGTTTTCTGGAAGGAGGCCGCTGCTCTACAGTTTTCAGGCAGCTTTGCCCCGACTCCCTGTGCCCAGCGTGGATGATACCATTTGGAGGGTGTGTAATTAAATTTATGCACAACACTATAAAATTATAACAAATAGTGACTCAATCATTGTGTCTCATGTGTAACATGGAAACACTGTAAAAATATAAAATAAAAAGAGGAAGAAAACAACACTCAAATATTATGATTTTTACCATTTTAAATAAAGCTGCAACTATGTTTAGGTGTGCTCTCTGCAGTCATTTTGATATCTGGCAATATTGCTCGTTGAAGACATTTTGGTATTGCAACAGAAAATACCAATAAACTAAATTATAAATACATTTGTATCTGAAAGTAAACAGAAAAGCAGTAAGCCATTAATGTATTTGGAGGCATGGTGCCTGACCTTACACATTGACATGGTCAATTGTCCTGACTTGCACAGTTTGTTCTTATCCCAGTACCTCGAGTCAGTGCGTCCTCTACTGGACAGTGAACAGTACAACCAGATGGAAATGTTGGCCCATAACTTCAGAGAAGCAGAAGCAGCGCAGCTCCAGAGATACCTGATTTTTAAATCCTGGTGGGCAACAAATTACGTAAGTAGTATTTTATTTCTTCCATCTTTTAAATTCATAATGTTTTTACAATATTAACAAGATATCTTCTCCAGGTGAGTGACTGGTGGGAGGAGTACATCTACCTGAGGAGCAGGGGTCCAATCATGGTCAACAGCAACTTCTACATAATGGTGAGTTCAGCTTATTTGTGTTTAGCTTTCTACTTGTGAGCTTGCTCACATTTTCCTAATTCTTCAAACTTTGACTTTCTAGATATAAATCACACATGAAATAATGATGTTTGATCTGTTTTCATATAGGATCTTTTGTATGTCACTCCAACACATCGACAGGCGGCGCGGGCAGGAAATGTGGTCCATGCTCTGTTGCAGTACAGACGCAAACTGGAACGAGGTGAACATGAACCGGTAATCTCCCTGTTCGTTTTTAGTTTTTCACCACTTATCGCTCAAAGGTGAAAGTGCGTGTGTTGTCAAATCTTTAACTATGAATACATTTTTGGAAAGGTAACAGTGAGAACATATTACAAAAAATAATTCACGGCGCTGAGATGAACAGTTGTTGAGATATTTGCATGTGAAATAACAGGAAGTGATGTCAACAGGGAATGTCTGAATGTGAACACAAGAGTGTGGCCAGCAACACGGGCTGTAGAGAAGAATCTGATGTTTTTATAGATTATTTTGAGAATCAGAGTTCAAATAATGTTTTAATAAACAAAGAAATAGGAGTTTTCTGAGTTCCCCTGTGATGTCATTTCCTGTTTCACTTCAGCTAAGCCAAATTCAAATGAAACTATGCTAGTTATGTGACAAAATGGTTAAAATCATGTATTATGCCAAGTTTCTTAAATATAAATATGGTTTCTTTGACTTTTTGTATTTGAAGGATAGGCATGTCACAGACACTTTAAATGTTTGACATGTTGCTGTTTTGTGTCTTAGTTGAGGGCTTTAGGGACAGTTCCTATGTGTTCCACTCAGATGGAGAGGATGTTCAACACCACCCGAATCCCTGGAATAGAAACAGGTGAGCATCACTGAACCTCTGTGGCAGAAGAAGGATCAAGCAGGCAGTAAATCTTTGTTTTACTAACTCTGATCATCTCTCCTTAACTGAAACTGCCTGCAGACATTGTGCAGCACCTGACTGACCGAAAGCACCTGGTCGTCTACCACAAAGGCCGGTTCTTCCAGGTGTGGCTGTACACTGGAGGACGTCATCTCCTACCTAGTGAGCTGGAGACACAGTTTCAAAGGATCCTCAACGACACATCAGAACCCCAACCAGGAGAGCTCAAACTAGCAGCCCTCACTGCAGGAGACAGGCACGTAAACACAAACACGCATGCCGAGGACACAAACTTGCTGCAAAGTGTCTTTGCTTAAATAGTTCTGCTTTCTTTTCCAGAGTTCCGTGGGCTCGGGCTCGGGTGAAACATTTCAGCCACGGACTAAACAAAACATCCCTGGATGCCATCGAGTCTGCAGCATTCTTTTTGAGCCTCGATGAAGAGCCACAGGGTTACGATCCGTCAACAGCGAACTCACTTGATAATTACGCCAAGTCTCTGCTGCATGGAAAATGTTACGACAGGTAGACAGAGAAAATGAGGGAAAGGCCTTAGGGCTTGGTTGACTTACACTTTATTTATTTACCAGAAAACACTGTTCTTATTCATTCCAGGTGGTTTGACAAGTCTTTCACCTTAATCTCATATCCAAATGGAAAGATTGGCGTGAACGTGGAACACTCTTGGGCCGATGCGCCAATAGTTGGACACATGTTGGAGGTAAAAATTGTATTTTATTCTTGAAATTTGGAAGATTTAAAGTTTGTCGTTTTTTCTCAGCAGTAACTTTTTTTTGCTCTGTGTAGTATGTTCTTGCAACAGACTGCTTTCATCTCGGCTACACAGAGGAGGGTCATTGTAAAGGTGATGTGAACAGAGGCCTACCTCATCCTACTCGACTACAGTGGCAGATCTCAAAAGAGGTAGAACCACTAACAGTGACTATTAGATATGATGTTTGAACTGCACGCAAATCTTTATTTTCTCCATCTTAGTGCCAAGAAGTCATTGAGACTTCCTACCTATCAGCCAAGCAGATAGCTGACGACGTGGACTTCCATGGCTATTTGTTTGCCGACTTTGGCAAAGGTCTGATCAAGAAGTGCAGGACAAGCCCTGACGCCTTCATTCAGCTGGCTCTGCAGCTTGCACAGTTCAGGGTAGGTTTGCACTCAAGTCATTTGCTTACACCAAAGTGTATCACCGAATCACACCAAACCCTTTCGTTACAGGACCAGGGTGTGTTCTGTCTGACATACGAGTCCTCCATGACTCGCATGTTCAGAGACGGACGGACAGAAACCGTACGCTCCTGCACCTCCGAGGCTGTTGCGTTTGTTATGGCAATGGAGGACGCGAGTGCAACAGTAAGCAGATCACACAAACGCATGGAAAAATATACCGGGACAAAACAAAAAATGCAATCCAAGACGACCCCAGTAACTGCGAAATATATCTGTAGGGGTATATTGCTGTTGCTAAATAAGCAGACTTTGGACACATGTGGTGTGATGTGTTCGCACACAGTGTGAGAAGCACAATGTGACCTGTCAAGCTGTGATCATTTGGAAAAGGTGTGCGAGGTTACTTTGTGCTTTTGGGGACTAGGTCACCAAGACTTTCAGGTGCCTGTGCCCTGGACTCCGAACCTGCTGATATTTAGACAGGAGTTAAACTTAAACTTCTACTGTTTAAGGTCATTTTGATATTTCAATCTTTTGGGAACAGATTGTTTTTTGCAATGTTTGGTAAAATGGCTGTTTGCCTTCTGTTTGCATCCAGAATGCCCAAAGACTGGCACTGTTTCGAAAGGCAGCCGAAAAGCATCAGAACATGTATCGTTTGGCCATGACTGGATCTGGCATCGATCGTCACCTCTTCTGTCTTTACATAGTGTCCAAATACCTTGGTGTTGACTCCCCATTTCTTAAAAAGGTTTGAACCAAAACAATCTCATTCCCTTTAAATTATTATTCATTTCTCACTAGTATGCCCTTATTATTTTTAAACTTTTGATGTGTACACCCTCAGGTGCTTTCAGAGCCATGGAAGCTGTCCACAAGCCAGACTCCCCAGCAGCAGCTTAACTTAGTCGACATCAACAAGTTCCCTCAGTATGTGGGTGCTGGAGGTGGCTTTGGCCCTGTAGGTTCTTTCAGTTTTAGCAAGTTACATGTTCACTACACATGATCTTACGCTTATGTTTTCTAACAGGTGGCAGATGATGGTTATGGTGTGTCTTACATCATTATTGGGGAAAACCTCATCACATTCCACATCTCCAGCAAGTTCTCCAGTCCTGACACAGTAAGAGCACAAAATGACAGCTTTTGTTCTGTCATAAACCCACCTGAAATCATCCCTCATTTTTTTTTTGTCCGTGTAACCTGCAGAATTCCAGCCGGTTTGGTCAGCGCATTCAGAAGGCCATGACGGATATTCAAACGCTTTTCAAGCTGGAAAATGATAAGATCAACGGGCATATGAAGTGTGTGCAGGTTGCAAATGGGAAGAAGCACATCTGAGGGGAGCATATCCCCGCCGTCCTTTGTTCATGTAAACAAAGCTCTGGTGGAAATTTTGCACTAATATTTCTGCTTTTCTGTTGAGTTTTATTAGAGGCCTGGCATTCCACTCAGTCAGACAAAAGCCATTTAATAATTCTCTAATTTATCTTTATTTTACATATCAGAGTTGCTGTTTGGTGCAGATAAGAGATGTTTCTTTCACTATGGGGTATTTTGTTTGTTTTTATTATGTCTGTATTTCTGCTGCCACTGTATATTGTAGATTGTATATAAGTTCAATTTAGATTAAAATAAAAATATTATGGTATATTGTTTTAGTGTAGGAAACCTGTAAATAAATTTGCTTGAAGATTCATGCGCTACCTAATATGTTTTATTAAACACTACTTCATATATCGGATTGAGTTGATGAGCTAACTGCTAGTTTGACTGCACCAAAAATCAGTTCTGCAGTCTTAAAACTCTAAAAACTAAAAATCTCTAAAACAATGACTTTTTTTTCTGGATCACTTTGGTCTTGACCCTGCATGGACCAGCTGTTGGCTCAAACCTGAGGCTACGAGTTATCCACTTCAGGTAGGATATTTTATGTTCATAACAATTACACTAAACTCCATTTCAAAGATTAAACTAAAAAACATAAAACACATATCGAGTTACTTTTTCTTCGATACGTGGTTTAACTTGCTAATAATTACTTTTTAAATTCAAACAACTAATGTTTTCAGAATAAAAACAAAAAAATGCAATGTTTTACAAGAGAGTTTTATTGGAAGCTAAGGAAAAACCGAGTTTTATATCCTGTTTCTTACATTTTCGGAAGTCTTCTAGATTTTTCCACTCCATTAGGTTAAAGGAAAAAAAAGTAACCAGCTGTAATCTTCAACGTCAATTTGCTTTCAGTACACCAGGCATCAAACCAAATGTACCAAATACCAAAATGGTAATGAGTTCACAGAGCAAACGGTTCTTTGATACAATAAAAAAAAAGGAATATCAGATGTTTTCAATAAAAACCCATGTCAAAAAATATGAGGATGTGCTGGGAATGCAGGTGTGGTTTTCCATCATTTACAACTAAAGCTTAAAAAAATAAAATCAAAGTGCAGTGGAGTGGCAAACCGTTAAGGTTGGAAACTAATTTGAAGCTTTTACAAAGTAGCTCAGTTCCACTGAATTTACACCTTTAACAAACGCAGCTTCAGAGTAGCAAGAAGAAAACCATCTGGTATTTATTAGTATGTGGGGACGATACAAAAAGTAAAAGTAATAAAAAAAAACAAGCAATTCTGCTCACATTATGTCTTTCAAGGCATCAGTTACAGCAACAAACTAAAAACTAGGCTTTTAAACTGTACAACGTGAACGGACGACAAACAAAAAACGCCAAAACCTCGGTCTGCTTGTTTGAGGAGAGCAATTTGAAAAGAGACAGAGAGGCAACAGATTCCAGACTTGCAAAGATTCAAAATGAATCAGATTATTGTCTCCATCATCACTCTTATCAGAAGCTGCCCGCCAATCAAGCACATTGAACAAAACAGACAGAAAAGGCAAATGAATAAGTATGCTCTATTTTTTGTCTATTTCATATCACGGGGACACTGCCACTTGAGTCCACTGGGTGGTGACATGTCCTCGAGGTCACAGAGAGGGGCTCTTTCCATGATAATGCACGCCAACCCAGTCTTAGTTGTGTTTTTTTTTCTTTTTTACTATTGTGTGTACATATTTCAACACTCTACAATGATTTTGTAGTTTATAGGTCTAAAATCTCTCAACAGAGGTTTCGGGTTCAGGTCTATGAAACGGAGGTTTAGGAAGTTGCCCCGGGTGTTGGGTTGACATTCTGCGTGGATGCTTGTGGCGTCACCTCTATGATTCGTGGTTTGTCGATGATACGAGCCGTGCGGTTTCCTTTCTCTACAATCCCAATGATCCATGCTTGGTGGCCCTCTCCGTATTTTGGGGACTTGATTTCGGCACAAAAGCGGGCAGCCTGCTCCCGGGGCAAACAGATAAGCAGGCCTCCTGGAAAAGGAAAGAACAATATTATGGTACATTCTGTATTTCAGCTCAAATTCAGAAATGATTTTTTTTCTTTTGAATCGAAAAAACTAACGTGAGGGAGGAAAATACACAACTGAGACAGCCATCTTCCAAAAATAGTTTGTTACGTATAAAGAATGGTTACTGAAACCTGACATTTTTTCAGCACTGGTGCCACAGGTTTCATTTTGAACGAATAGAACAGTTCCAGCCTTAGCGGTACTGTTAAAGGTACAGGAATAGTGGCATGACAAGTGCAGACACGGCACATACTTTGTTGTTTAGAGAAAAAAACAGCTCTCTTTTCCTCTCACAGCCTGCTTGTCCTATGCAGTGCGACTGATCAAAAAGGGACAGGCTGTTAACAACACAGGATTATGTGACATCGCAATCAGCATGGTGTTTATTGAAGTAGCCAAACATAGATGCTACACGTTAGCATGTCGATTCTGACACTGTTGTGCAACCAGAGCTGATTAAATAATTACCTGACATGCTTGTTTATTTCAGTGTTTATTCCTGAACCTGCCACTGACCGGATGCTCCGGTGCAGCATTTTATTTTAGGTACAAAGCGACGTGCTAAAACTAAAATATCGATCAAGTAACTTTAGCATTGATATGGTCCGTGTAACAGGGTTGTTATTGTTTATTGAATTTTGTCAAAATACAATTACAGTTTTTTTATATTTTACTTGTTTTGCACCAAATATTTGCAAGGAGTTATAAAATGTGTTCTTATTGTCTGGGAAAACTGTTTTAATCCAATCTTACATGTATTCAGGGTTCTTTTTGTTTATGTGGTTTTGGCGCCTCCTAGTGGCGGGTGGTGGTAAATATAACCGCAGGACGTTAGCAGCCCATCCCCTTTTGCTGCCCGACGTTCTGTGAGAAGGTATGGACTGATGAAGCTCCGTGATTTATTAGAAGTRTCAAYCTAAAAGTATACAAACTTCTGATGAGTAAAATGSTTAGATGATGTTGTGATTCTGCTTCTATTGTAATTCCACTGCTAAGAGTTTGTAACGCTGCAGTTTATCGCCTATGGAGAGTAAATTAGCTGAATCTGTTAGRGTCGTTAGCTGTTAGCAACCGTGCCTCGTGCTTGAATGATGTTAGTGAAATAACTGTACTCATTTTGCTGTGTAGGGGCAGGAGCTACGATCAGACCACCACCAACCACTTTTATGTTTTCTGTAACAGGTATGGTTATGTTTTTGAAAYGAATGTTCATTTGTAACATCTTGGAGAGGTTATGTGTGTTTTATGTGTTCGTTTTATTTTGATGAAAATTATATTGTCTTAAAAACTATACGATCACATTGTTAAAAGTTAGAGGCCGACCCCTTTTGCTGCCCGACGTTCTGTGAGAAGGGGCAGGAGCTACGATCAGACCACCACCAACCACTTTTATGTTTTCTGTAACAGTTGGTGTGAATAAATGGTGTGAAGCCGAGAGAAGTCCTGTCCTGAGTGTGTGGTTCTTCAGTTCACTGGTGACGAGTAGTAAATAAAGGGGTTACATCCGCACAACCTTATAATATTTTTCTGGAGATTATCAGTCATCCAGGACATGGAAAATTAAAAGAAGACGAAGCAACTGGACTTCTGATCTGATGCTGAATACATGTGGAGTTACAAGATTTAAACAGCATAACAAGGTTAGTGGATCACTGATGGAAGCCAGATGAAATGAAACACGGCATTCAGACTGAGGTCGCTTTGAAAAACATCAGATATGTAACCGATTCAGTACTACTTACTGAAAAGTACTGGATTTGATTTGAAAAAATAAAATAAATAAATAAATAAAAAACTTGACATGCAGTTATTGCAATGCAAATTAAAATTTCACATTCAAATAAAAATTATATTGCCCTACTATATGTTCTATATTGTTTTGAAATAAAATAATTGCATATTCATACTTTGTTTTTGGTTTTATTCCCATAGAAAAGCATTGATAAGAGGGCCGTTAAAATACTGGATCGATAAGATCTCACATTTTTCTATTTAAAATTTAGCAGTAGTTATTAAAAAGATATTTAAAAAGATGCAGGATTTAATCAAAGACTTTATCAAATTCCAGCTAGATGAACCCATTATATACCATAAAGCCACTGTTAGAGCTGCACAATATATTGTTTGAGCATCGTCATCACCACATTGCAGGTCCTATCTAACATAGTAAAAAGGGATTATGTCGGGAAGTCATTGCACTAACCTGTCACGAGTTACGGTTTTTATTTCGACTCACTGTTTCAATTATGGTTTAGAAATACAGTCTTACTTTGATGACTCTCCTGACTAAACCTTTGTTTCTGTGAACAATAAATAATGATTTAAAAAAAACGTTTCTACAATAAAGATGTCTTACGCTGAAAGCAGATCAAAACAAACACTTAGCACAGACAGAGAGGAACAGAAGCTTGTGCACAGTTACCTGAGGTTTCTGGGCAGGTGCCGTGCATGAGCCCAAACATGTTCCCACAGGCTTTGGACACAGCAGCCATCTTGGCGAGCACTGGCAGGTTGTGGATGACGAACGACACCTCGCTCCGCTGTTGTCGTGCCAGCGTCTGCGCGTGGCCGAGGATGCCGAACCCTGTGATATCGGTGGCTGCGTGGGCATTGAAGGTGTGCATGAGACTGGCAGCTGCAGGAGAGGGCAAAAAGAAAAACTCCCATGTGATTCTGGATGAATCATTTTATTGTGTAATAAAACCCAATAATTCAAGAATCATGTAATTGATGTTATGTACTCAAAGAATTTGCGAACTTGCTGACGTATTTGTACTATGTAGATGGGTTATGCAACATCATATCAAATGTATCCTAGTTTTTCCTTTTTCCTTATATCTATTTAATGCTGTAGAATTTGCCAATAAAATTTTGATACAATTAAGCTCCTGCAGAGGGCGCTGTGGTTTCAAAATTCAATAGTTCTCAAATAACAACAACAACAAATAAAAGTCCAATACAGAAACACAATTTCAATTTAAGACACATTATTGGACATACCTGTTCGATTGAGTCGCGCCATGTTCATCATGGCTTCATGGTAGGCCAGCTCTACATCTTCCTGTGTTACCACCAACTTGATTTTGTTCCATTTCTCAGGCTGAAACAGAGCAGAAGCATCCATCAATCAGCACTGTGAATGTGGAGGAGAACACGTAAACGACTGACCGGGCACACCGAGCTTACAATGTCTAACCACTGATGCACTGCAACAGCCACTTGTGTTCCCAGAGGTTTAGTCAACACCAACACATCTCCTGGGACTGCGTTGTCAGGCCTGAGAAATAAACATGGCATCATTTTTTTATTAAAGAGCAACCAGAGATGTAGAGGGAAAAAACCATTAACACGAACTCATTCCTACATGATGAACTCGTTAGGTTGACAGACGGTTGTAGCCACTCCTCCCATCACTATCCAGGGGTTGAGCACAGTTTGTCCTCCTGTGACAGATGTGCCCGCCTCCTCTGAAGCATCTTTGAATCCCTGAATGATCAGAGGCATGACTTTGTCTCTTTCCTGTAAACAAACAGAAATGTTAAGAAGAACACAAAAGACCACAGATGGCAGGATTTATAATAGAAAGTACAAGAACAGATTCAGGCAAATGATGAATTCACATTTATAATCTAGTTTTTTAAGCTGTCCACATCGACTTGTTAGTTTTGCTGTGTTGCTCTCCTAAATAACAGAAGAAATCTCTGTGTAAGTGTGAAAAAAATCCTTCAGATACATCAGTGACTGTTTTGACTCCCTGGTCAGCAAGATTTGCTAAGACGCAGTTAGCTAAACGTGTGAAATGTCTTATTTCTTTTTAAAAAAGAAAGTGCACTAGTGCACAGATCATTAAGCAAACAATTTAACTTGTACCTGAGTGAATCGTAGGAAAACAGAGGTCAAATTAGCTGTCCCAAATTAAAAGACATTTCTTTACTACTACTGTTGTTTTGCTCACTCCTGCACAGTCAGGCTGCTGCAGTGTCTACAACCTGGATGCACATTTTTTACTGCATGAGGACATGTACAGAAAAGTGCACCCAGACTCTGCTAGACTTCAGCAGATGGTAAAGTTTAAAACATATATAAATAATTGGACACTTGCGAACTACAGGACAAGCTTGATCGGACCATTTGAGCTTCACAATGTTTTTACAGTTGTCTAAAATTTATATACAATGCCTGGCAAAAATTCCTCCAGCTTTCCAACAGAAGTCTTAACAGCTTAGAAACCTGCATTGGAAAGATGTTAATGATCCTTCTGTGGCAGCAAGATTTGATTGTTGTTCACTAAACTGCAACTCCTTCCTTATATACAGGTGCTGGTCATAAAATTAGAATATCATGAAAAAGTAGATTTATTTCAGTAATTCCATTTAAAAAGTGAAACTTGTATATTATATTCATACATTACATACAAACTCATATATTTCAAATGTTTATTTCGTTTAATTTTGATGATTACAAATGACAACAAATGAAAATCTCAAATTCAGCATATCAGAAAATTAGAATATTACTGAAGACCAATAAAAACAAAGGATTTATAGAAATGATGGCCAACTGAAAAGTATGAACATGAAAAGTATGAGCATGTACAGCACTCAGTATTTAGTTGGGGCTCCTTTGGCCTGTATTACTGCAGCAATGCGGCGTGGCATGGAGTCGATCAGTCTGTGGCACTGCTCAGGTGTTATGATAGCCCAGGTTGCTCTAATAGTGGCTTTTAGCTCTTCTGAATTGTTGGGTCTGGTGTATTGCATCTTCTTCTTCACAATACCCCATAGATTTTCTATGGGGTTAAGGTCAGGAGAGTTTGCTGGCCAATTAAGAACAGGGATACCATGGTCCTTCAACCAGGTACTGGTAGCTTTGGCACTGTGTGCAGGTGCCAAGTCCTGTTGGAAAATGAAATCTGCATCTCCAAAAAGTTGGTCAGCAGCAGGAAGCATGAAGTGCTCTAAAACTTCCTGGTATGTGGCTGCGTTGACCCTGGACCTCAGAAAACACAATGGACCAACACCAGCAGATGACATGGCACCCCAAACCATCACTGACTGTGGAAACTTTACACTGGACTTCAAGCAACGTGGATGAAGTGCCTCTCTTCTTTTCCTCCAGACTCTGGGACCTTGATTTCCAAAGGAAATGCAAAATTTACTTTCATCAGAGAACATGACTTTGGACCACTCACCAGCAGTCCAGTCCTGTTTCTCTGTAGCCCAGGCAAGACGCTTCTGACGCTGTCTGTGGTTCAAGAGTGGCTTGACACAAGGAATGCGACAGAAGAAACCCATGTCTTTCATACYTCTGTGTGTGGTGGTTCTTGAAGCACTCACTCCAGCTGCAGTCCACTCTTTGTGAATCTCCCCCACATTTTTGAATGGGTTTTGTTTCACAATCCTCTCCAGGGTGCGGTTATCTCTCTTGCTTGTACATTTTTTTCGACCACATCTTTTCCTTCCCTTCGCCTCTCTATTAATGTGCTTGGACACAGAGCTCTGTGAACAGCCAGCCTCTTTAGCGATGACCTTTTGTGTCTTGCCCTCGTTGTGCAAGGTGTCGATGGTCGTCTTTTGGACAACTGTCAAGTCAGCAGTCTTCCCCATGATTGTGTAGCCTATAGAACTAGACTGAAAGACCATTTAAAGGCCTTTGCAGGTGGTTTGAGTTAATTAGCTGATTAGAGTGTGGTACCAGGTGCCATCCATTTTGAACCTTTTCACAAMATTCTAATTTTCTGATATGCTGAATTTGAGATTTTCATTTGTTGTCATTTGTAATCATCAAAATTAAACGTAATAAACATTTGAAATATATGAGTTTGTATGTAATGTATGAATATAATATACAAGTTTCACTTTTTAAATGGAATTACTGAAATAAATCTACTTTTTCATGATATTCTAATTTTATGACCAGCACCTGTGTCTTTATTTTTATAATATTCACAATAAGAGAAGAAATAAGCATGATACTCCTTCTAACAACGTAAGACAATTTATAAAGCCTAATATTTTTCGTACCAGTGTTCAATATCATCCCTGTGTTCTGATTATTAAAAATTGCATCACAATAACATCTTTCTTACTTTCTCTGACATTTTGTTGCTGACTCCCAGAAGCATCAACATGTTGTCACACTCTGTCACTCCCATGGCGTACAGGTCACTTAGAACGTTGGCACAAGCAATTCTTCCCTACAAAGACAGAAATGATGAAAAAATAGGTTCAAAAGCCTTTGTGTGCAGAGTTTTACATCAAACCTAAGAATGCACATAAAACAAAACACTGTTAACAATGTTTGATTACTTATGAAGCACTAAGGAGGCAGAGAGAGAAATAAATGAGTGAAAGAGCCGTACCATCATGTAGGGGTCATCCACAATAGGATAAATGTAATCTGTTGTCTGGACGAGAGACAGCCCACCGTGTCTGAGAGGGATGACACATGTGTCCATGCCTATGCCTGCAAAACAAACAAACAAAAAAGGTATTAAACACCAAACGATGAGCCTTATTTGACAGATATCCTTAAAAAGAGAAGGAATTGTTTTAAAAGTGAACAACTTGTTCATATCAGATGCAGCAACAAAGTATTATGCCGACAATTTATTGTTTTCTACTGTGGAAGAGCTACTGTTGTCACTTCAGAAAAAAAACATTTGCTTTAATTTTAAATAAATTAAAGCATCAAGCAGATCAAGTAAGATCATTTTACCTAGTCGAGGCATAACTGCCCCGAGAAAATGTTCATCTTCTTGATAGTGGTTTTCCTGTAAGGATTCTAGTAGTTTCTGTAAAACGTCTTGAGGAACCTGTCAGTGGGGGAAAGAGATATATAAATATTTAACTGTACAGTATTGTGTTCAAATGTGTGTTTTTTTATGTTTTTCATACACTACCAACCTTGCATCCTGTGCCCTTGAGCTCAGCGTAACGTGTGAGCCTGAAGTTCTTATCCAGCTCATAGCTTTCTGGGTTAAAGGACTCCCTCACCGACATTTCTGAAGAAATTCTGGGTCCTTGATCCCCAAGAAAAGGCAAAACTGGTGTTTAGCAACAAAGTCACAAAAAGGAACAAGAACAGCAGACTGATTCGCCACATTGCAATACTATTTAAATACTGTCTTCTATATGCAACATCATCAAAACAGAATATTGCAAGCATGCATTAAAACAACCTTTGTCTTCCTAAAGCTAACATCACCTTTGACGCTGATCATATTCAAATATATGCAATGCACTGAATGCTGCATTAGAATCCCTTTAAGTACTATTTGTTAGACCAGTGTTTCCCAAAGTTGGGGTCGGGACCCAAAGTGGGGTCCCGAAACATCAAGGTGGGGTCCTGAAAAGATTTTKTGAATTAATTACATTTTTGCCTTAGTTGTTATAAAGGAGTGAGGTTAGTATTTTTAAAATGGATAAATGTAGTATAAAAATAGTTACTATGCCCGTGTTTTGTTGACCTGATACAAATGTTTATCATACAAAAATAGTTGGACTTGGGACCCAATTATGGGTCATGAAGCACCTTGGATAATCTCCAGAAATCAATTTAAAGGATAACAAAATAATTGCTGATGTAATATTTTCTCTATAATTATTACAAAAACACAAAATAAGTAAAAATAAGTARTTGTATTTGTGTACAAGCTGTTTAGCTTGTCAAAAATCCTGTGTTTTTAGGGTTATTAACGAAGTTCGTGTACTCAGACCAGTAATATTTGGGGTCACAAGGTTTTGCCGTGGATATTTTGTGGGTCAGAAGACAAAAAGTTTGGGAACCACTGTGTTAGACAACAAATAATTAAAAAAAAATAAGAGTAAACTTGATGAAAACATTCACACCTTTCTGATAATATCTTCAGTTAACTTTTTGACTAATGTTACATTTTTTATTATTCTCTTCCATGTCGTTTTAAATATTTGTGTCCCCCGATTCTCTGGTTAGTTTACTGCTTCAATAGTCCAACTTCTCTTTAGTACAGAGTTTTTGTACATAGTGAAGTCAAACAACTTTATATTAACCTTGGTATAATTTAATTTAAACCCAAATGAAATGATAACCCAAAATACTTAACAGGGATTTATCATAAGAGACAAAGGTTATCAAAAAGTGGTGAATTTGCAGCTGACTCCACAAATATGTCAGTTAACAGCATAATAAAACGCACTACTGAGTATAATTCCAGTTTGTTGTGTAAACCACAGGAGTTGCACAAGGGACCTCTTTTGATCCACTAGAGTGGCGTTCAAGAGACAAAATGATCCAACGTTCATTCAACCCTTCAGGTACAGGCTAACATCAGCAGTGATGTTTATATGGAATAACTTTATTTTGTTAAATGCAAGATGTATTTTACACTTCTAGGAGGGGGCGAACTTTAAAATATATTTGGCCACAGTGTAAATTACACCTCCTGTGTCTTGTTTGCTTCACCGA
The DNA here is from genome assembly GCF_001266775.1 of Austrofundulus limnaeus. Taxonomy (NCBI): domain Eukaryota; kingdom Metazoa; phylum Chordata; class Actinopteri; order Cyprinodontiformes; family Rivulidae; genus Austrofundulus; species Austrofundulus limnaeus. The sequence continues at coordinate 124,134 of NW_013953230.1, forward strand.
AAATGCAGGGGATTTTGGGGGGGGGATTCAATGAGGCTAGCTGCAGAGCTAACAAACGCTGATCCATACATGCGCTGATGAGCATGAAGCAGCTCTGTGCAACGAAGCTGTTAGCATCCCAGAGACGCAGCTAAAAACACATACGCCGCACACGACTAACAAAACACGATGCCATGTTGGGAATCATGTAAACAACGCCTTGCACATGTAAGTTAAAAAAGTTCCCGTAGAGCGCCGAACAAAAATGTCGGCGGCGGAAAAAATTAACCCCTTCCTCTCCCTCGCCATGCGATGTGTGCAACATCTGAGTTCGTATCAATAGAAAAACGCTAAACGTGCCACTTATATAAACTTTGTAATGGTATCATGCAATATACGTGTTTATAACTGCCCTAGATGCGACTTAAAGGTTAAAGCGGGGTTATATTCGTGCAACATTTCCCCTTTAATTCCTCTGAGCAGAGTACCCTTACCAGCTTCACGTTAGCGGCGGATCCCGACAGAAGAGCGGGGACGGCAACAGAAGGCGCTCAGGCTAGAAATAGGTGTCCTAAGAGATGGCCTGACTAAAACTAACAAAAAGTCGTATTTTACACAAAAAAATTCAAGATAGAAGTAAAACATCACTCTAAATAGAATACATTTTAATCCTAAAATATTTTATGTTACGCCTTACCTCAACTAAATAAAAACTGGTTTATAATTCAAAGAGGAAACTCACCAGATAACAGTTGGTCCTCCGATTGCACGGTGGCTGCTTTAACATCCCCTTTAACTAGTTCAAAAGTCTGCCAACAGTATTAATACAATGGAGTGTACCTTTAATTTAGTGTTTCCCTCCTTTTACCTCTAACAAATCATCCAAATGAAAACGAAGGTAGCCTCCATCCAAAACCATTTGTTCCAAAACAGTGCACCTTTTTTAACTGACCAAATAGTCAATTTCATGACAAATCTTTTCCGAAGACGTGCAAAGAAGAATATATCCATATTTAATAACTTTCAATGCTCTGAGACTCAAAAAATATTTTAAAATGTATTAATAGAATTATTCGTTGAAAAATTCTTAGGTTGGGATGATTTGCATTATCAGATAGCCCCTTAATACAGTATTCCTAATCGACTTGAAATAACTTGAGATTTTATTGTTTGTTTGATTTATAAATATTAAGAATATTGATATTGCATTTAATGTGATTGTCCTTGTCCTTCAAATATAAAAAGAGTTTAAAAGGTAATTTAAATGTTCATATTTTCCTACTCTGAAAGTCACAGGAGATGGAAAATTTCATTTGTGTTTGAGAAGTGTGGAAATTGCTGGTAGTTCCTTTCGAAATCCTTTCTGTTTCAATTTTTCATTATTTTGTAAGGTGTTTGCAGTGTCTTTATTGAATTATTTATTATTTTCTCTTTGTCTGCTTTTACTATATCAATATTCAATAAAAAAAAAAGCTTTAATCAGCCAAAAAAGTCTAGATTGCTGCCTTTTTAAATTAACATGCAGAAAAAATGTTTAAAATGATTTTGCAACTTTTTGTTTGAAATTTTCCCTTTTTTCCTCATGAGACATTCAGAGAGAAATATGTGATTTTGTTGAATATTCTGTCAAATATGCAATAACAAAGACACAAACAATTGTTGAGATGTATTTATTTGTGGATACAGCTAAAATTTCCATATGGACAGTTAATAATATTTAAAGAAAAATACATAATTTAATCACAAAATTGAGCATTATTGTGTATGATAAAAAAATCAATATTTAGAAAAACCAATAATAGCCATGATTGATTGCTTTTATTAAGGTGGGGCTCATTTATCTATTTTTTAAATATAAAAAATACCAAAAATACATCAGTAATGTTGGGAAATAAGGTGGCTGCTGTACTGCACATTACACCCACTGAAGTCACTTAAAAAGGCACTATTCACTATGGAAATGTAAAGATGTCATCTGAATACTGGATGAACACTTTTATTCAAACAGCACTTAAGACTTATAGGCAAAATTGAGGTTTTTCAGCCTAAAATGTAAACAATAAGTCACTTCTTTAATTCGCTCAGTGTCCCCTGGTGCAAAATTCAAGGTCTTCAAGGTTTATTTGTGCCCGCTAAAAAAGCCCCGAAAAACAAAAATATGCCCACATTGTGCACTGTATGTTTTCATTACAAAGACCAACAGATGAGTCATATTTTTCCTTTGGCCCTCCTATTTACCTTTATATCCATTCAACATTGCAGTCACAAAGGAAGTGCGTCAAGTCAGAGTAATTAATGAAGACGACAAATTTGCTGAAAACCATTTGAGGCAGCTGTTGAATCAACCCGACATGTTCTTCAGGTTCTGTTCCGTGCAATCAGGCTTACTATAGTCGCAGCCTGCAGAGAGAGAAGAAGAATATTATTGAGATGTAATTTATTATCACCAAAGAAATTACTGAATTTATATAAGCACATGCAGCATGTTGAGAAATTTTATTTTGACAGCTGCGGCTACAGCAAGGAGGTGAAGGAGCGGAAACGATGCTCATTGGAAAGATAATTAGTTGACATTTTGGGAAGCTGCGTGAAAATGTCAGATGTCACCACAACAGCATGACAAAGACCTGTGAACCGACGAGGAGAGAGCCCGAGACACCAATTTGTGGGTATGTTGCGACAATGGAGTGAGGAGAGGTAAGGCTCATTGTGCGCTCCGAGGGGGAGTTGATGAAAAAAAAAACTATGTAAGATGACAAACCAATGTGGGACAAAAAGTCCTGATTCCAAATAGGAAAAGCAAACAAATCCACCTGCTGTGAGGATGATTGTCATGCAGGGATGTGAACAGTTTTATGTCAGGTTCATACTTGTGGATGGTCTATTTGAGTTTTCCTCAGTTTCTGCAGCATCTGATGAGACAAGAAAAGCAGGGTTACTAAAATACTTTAATATCAATAAAGCAGAACAATAGTATCAATATGGCAGCTTTAACTGTAACCATTCCAGCACTGCATCTATTGAAGCAAAAATAAAAAGTTTAACATAAATATGCAGTATGTTTAGTTTCAGAGAGATAAATGAGTTTAAAGCACACCTCGTTTCAGCCTCCTCCTGGCAAGTTTGATCTGATCTTGAAGGATCTGGACCCAGTCTCTAGGCCCAGGCAGCTTCTCTATTCTGTGCTCAGTGCAGTATTTCTCTGTAAACACTGATTACACAAATTAATGACAGTCTCCTTCATAAAACAGTGTCCAAAAAAAAGACAAATTTATCCACTTGTTTCTACACTTACTTTTAATGGCACCAACAATGTTCTGGTCTAAGCCTTTCCGGTTGTCATTGAGCCCTCGTTTCCTTTTACCGTTTGGCAGTGAGTTCGCCAGAGTGGCATCATCAAAAAAGGCACACACCTGACAGCACACAAACACAGGACTTGAACATCCGTACTTTTCTCCAACTGAACTTAGCATAAAAAGTAAGGAGGTCTATGTTTGATAGATTATTTCTTAGTTGGAAAGCCTGTTAATTTCCCTTTGAAATGGTGCCACGTTTGTAAGGAACATGCATTTGAGAGCTGAGCATGTGCTTCCAAACAGGTTCCTGCTATACGATTCATCACCAAGAAGCATTGGTACAACAAAGAAATAATCTATCAAACACAAATCGCCTTACTTTTTGTGCTAAGTACATTTTGTGGACTTTTTACAGTATAGGGTAATAGTTAAATTGAAAAGCTAATCTGTACTTTAAGAAATCTACATATTTGATCACATCACATCGGCTTTTTATTTGGTTTTTAAAAAACAACAACGGAGCGTACCAGTTTGCGAAAAAGCAGGCTTCCAGAGCGAGTATAGTTAACCAGAATGGAGTCCAGCTGGGCCTTTGAGATGAACACATCAAAATCTTCTGCAAGACGAACTTCAGACTGCGAGTAAATCAAACAATACATTTAATATGTGTTTAGTGAGTGGAAGTTTGGTGTGGTAGTAGATGGAAATCAGTTACAAACTGACATAAAAGGTGACGAGTGATATGCTGGATAGAAGATAATTTCTTAGCACCAAAAAATATGTATTTGTTTTGTAGATTATTTCTTTGTTGTAACAATGCTTCTTGGCAATAAGTCTTATCAGCACCTAACTGGCAGCCCCTGGTAGTACCAGAAGCTTAAAACAAGTGTCAATAGCAACAGCGAAAGCTGTTTGGCAGAGTGGGTTTGGCAAATCTTTCAAGTGTGTAACCCAAATATTCAGCTCTACTACTCATCCCACAAATGCATGTTCCTTACAAATGTGGCACCATTTAAAAGGGAAATTACCAGGCTTTCTAAAGGTTTAAGATTTATTGCCAAGAAGCATTGTTACAACAAATAAATAATCTAACAAACACAAATGTCCTTACTTTTTGTGCTAAGTTATACTGGTAGTTTTAGTTGGATTAAATCAATGTGTACATTTTAATCTGCTAAATGTCAGAGTGTGTATTACTTATTATTTAATAGGATAAAATGTGTTTGGACTGTTTCTATGGGAATGAGTCCAATATACTTAAATCAGGATTTAGCAACAAATTAAAAAAGTATGAATTCATAAATGAGTTCCCATACCTCTGACCCTTGATGCTCCCTGGGTTGGCTCAGGGGAGGATTGTGAGGAGGCAGAACAGAAACATCACAGGGAACTGAATGCATGTTGAGTGGAGACGAGTCTAGTTTCTCACCATCCTCCCTCCTCCCAGACTCTGTAGGACCAGTTTTAGGTGCCGATGCACCCAGAGGAGTATTGAGTCTCCTCGTGTTGGATAGTGGAGTCACTTTATAGACTGGTCTTATTTTGGGGGGACGACGTCGAGGAGTGGAAGCTGGACTGAGGTGAGGGTGGCATGGTGGTCCTGCCTGCTCCTGCCTGTCAAAAGATGCTACAAAAAGACCAAAAGTGTGTTAGATTATTATTTTTGTTAACCTTGATGTGTTTCCTTTTTTTATAACATGCACACTTTTTGACCTTTCCGATTCTGCATCAGCCGCCTCATGGCTCGCAGCTCCTGCAGGATGGCCTGTAAGGTGCCCTTACAGTTGCACATACAGCAGGGGAGTTCTTGCACGGCAGGACGGAGCACATCTGCAGCAAAGCAAAGGGTGACCTGATTAGTCAGTCTTCAGTTTAACGTGTGTGCTCACGTGGGCGCAATGTGCTTTCATGCTCAGTGGCTACAGAATGTGAAGTGTGAATTTGCCTTGAAGTGTCTGCGTCTGTTTGACGTTTAGGACAAAATAATTTGCGACTGAAAATAGCAGTTTTTCTTGTTGAACCCTGTCAACTTACCGTTTGGTTCTTTTGAGCTGTTGAGGATCCTGAGTGTTCTGGACCTGGTGCTGTACTGGCCTAAAGTGGAGGTGGATGAGGATGAAGGATCTGGGTCCCCTGCAGAACTCCAGTTGTTGCTCTGAAGGTCCTCTGACGCAGGAGATGGAACTCGAGTCTGAGTATGGTTCAGGTTATCTTTGGGCTCCTTTGTTGAGCTGCTCTGCTCTGATCCGACACGTTGATAAACCCTGGCAGACCTATCACTCAGAAGTCTCATCATTCCTGTGATTTGCCTTTTGATCCCCACGCTCTCGTCCCCCTGCAGCCAAACTACACAAAAGGTAATTAGTGATATCCACAATGACGCGGTGGAGAAATTAATCCTCAGAACGGTCCATACCATCAGGCACAGCAGCAACCTTAGTTTCCCCATTGGAACTGGCATTTGTCACAATCGACGGGTCGCAATCTGAAATCATTTTGTTTAGAATCAGAAAGCTGCAAATAAGAAAGGGAATTGCAGTCTGTGATGTGAACCAAAGCAGAACACCCTCCCACCCCTTCCTCATCCCATGCAGGAACCACCACCACCTGTAGGTATGAAGTAGTTTTAGAGAAAGGTGCTTTGCAGCTTTAGGGCTTCAAATAAAAAAAATTAAAATTAAAAAAGAAGTGTGCAGTTTAGGCTGCCTACATGACGAGACTGCGCAACAGATTTTCTCATTTTGGACATGCCTAGAAATAAGATTTAACATTTTCATTAGAGTAAATCACATTGAGGGCTGATGATAGGGAGGTGGCCTTTTTTAAAATCTATTCTTTTACCGTTTTAATCAGCTGTTAAAGCTCGATGCACACACTGGGCATTCATTGTCGTGGCTTTTGTCTCCAGAGTCGTCTGTGCTGGCTCCAGGCGCCAGACAAACACCCAGACAGACACATGAGCGCGTCTTCCTTCATTCAGCAGCAGCCTACCTTCTTCATCCGTGACCAGCTTAAAGCTCTGGGATTTCCTTCTCCTCTTCCTCTCGCCAAACTCCATCTTCAGCAGAAACCTTCAGCAAGTCGTGCAGCCGAAAAATGTTTCGCTCCTCAGAGAGACGAAATCAAGGATCCACTCAGCGCAATCACTGTCCGTCCGCCTTATTATTAAACAATTATTTCTTTATTTCTTTATTGACTCGGGCAAGGCGTCGGTTCTGGTAATCTAATACATTCTTGTCGTTTTAGTCTAAGATTCACCCCTTGAAAATGTTTCCATCCTCTTTCCCAGCCTGATGCCAGACCGTCCCTTTCCCTCTCGCCATGTAAATACATTAATGACTTTAATATTAAGAACTCGTCACATCTCCCTTTGCGCCACCTGATGGTATGCTTCATTTAAGAGGTGGAGAAACTGGCAATTTCTTGTGACGTGAAGGACAACAAACTGGAATTTGGACAGAGAGAAAAAAAAAACTTTTTAAAATCTTCTTAAACTTGACTCTGGGTTTAAAAAAGAAAGAAAAAAAAAGATGTTGCTCATGCAAGAGCAAGCTCCCTAAGTTAGGTATCTGACAGTCATGAGTCTAAAAAAAGAGGAGATTCTGCAGAAATTTTCAAAACAGCAAAAAAAGAGATGACCTCTGAAAATCTTTGAATCTTTTCAAGCCAAAATAAATTTGCTGTGTGTTTTCCTTGTATGTTAATTAAGGGGGGAAAATACATATGGTTATAATAACTTTGTTTATTAATTTATTTTTAAATTAAATTAAATTAAATTATTTTTTATGTAAGGAACTTTATGCACAAATTATTGAAGTTTTCTTGGGCAGTGTCTAGGAGATCTTCTTTTGACGCAGAGACATTTTATTGATTCCAGTAAATTATTAAACATTTAATCAACTTCCCATTTTTTAAGCATTTTGAAAACTATAGAAATACTTTATTGACACTAAATCCACTATGAGAATATATTTTCTCAGGGAATATGCAGGGAAAAATATGAGAACATTTTCCTTTCAAA
>NW_013953231.1:0-3460 GCF_001266775.1 Austrofundulus limnaeus
GTATTAAAGTGCCTGTAACATAAAATTTTTGCAAGAAATATAAATGTATTTTTGGAATGATAACACACTGATAAGATGTTGCAAAAACAAATTCACGCTGCAGAGATGAACAGTTGTTGAGATATTTGCAAGTGAAATAAAAGGAAGTGACGTCAAAGGGGAATATCTGAACGCAAACAGAACATTGCTTCAACACAGACTGCAGATTCTTTTGAGTCACTATCAATGAGACAGAAGAAGAGTCTGAGTTCAAATAATATTTTCTATAAATAAAGACCAGGGAGTTCCTTTTCTTATAGAGTTCCCCTTTGATGTCACTTCCTGTTTCACTTTGGCTGAACCAAATTCAAAAGAAAATGTGTCAGTTATGTGACAAAATGGGTAAAATCATATATTATGCCATGTTTCTGAAATATAAAGATGTTTTCTTTGACTTTTTGTATTTGAGAGATATGCATGTCACAGGCACATTAAGGTTAAAAAATAAAATTTTCTCAGTTTTAAAGATGTTTTTTGTATTTTCTGAAATGCAAAACTTGCAAAACTGCAACTTTTATCCCCTTGTCTGTTTTGTTGGATATGCACTGTCAGTTTAAATATAAAAACTCACACTGTTTGCAATAAGTGACATGTAAGAAAGACATTTTCCGTGGCTGCAAATGCATTCAAGCAACAGGGGGTGGGGTGGGGGGAGGACACTTTATAAAGGCACGGCTGTTGCTGGACATAAAACGAACGGACTTTGCAAACGGACAACAGATGTCTCGTACAGAAGAGAGTGGAAGCACAGAGAGAGGATAAGACAGAATGAGAACAGGCGCAAACTGTTACTGTGAGAACGCCATGGCAGAAATACACAAAGGGGCTTTTTTTTTTGTTTGTGTGTGTGCATTAAAAGGTCAAAGTCAGATGAAATGCTGTCCCCTGATATATGGTAATATTTACAAAGCCAAAAACATGATGATTGAATTTACATTTTCTTCTCCAGTTTTAAATAGTTTCCTATTTGCATGGATTTAATATGATGCAGTGTTCAACAGTTCATGCAGATTTATAATACAAAAAAACAACAATATGAATAAACATCCAGATGTCTGCGAACAAGAAAAAAATTCACATTTATTTGATATCAAACAGGAGTTGAATTAAATATCAGCTGATGATGGGCTCTTACAAAAGAAACAAAATGAACCTAATCAGTGCTGCAAAAACTTTTCACACTTTCTCAACCATGTTTTTTTTCCTGAATACTTAATAAATTAATTAGTGTCAAAGAATGAAACATGTCTGCAGAAACTGCAAGATCGCGATGACATGAGCCGACGTCTTCAATTTCTTTCCAGAAAAGTAAATTACACATTTATCCAATTCACTCTCCTGTCAGTCTGTGCATGGCCTGGTGTTAACAAATACGGTATTCTACTGGCAAAAAAAAGAAACTCACCATTCATGAAAGCAAAAAGCACTTCACAAGCAGAGACGTGAGCATGACTTCTTATGTACTGATGTCTCTCAAAACTTTTTTTTCTTTTTTCTTTATATTCAAACATACTACAACAAGTCAAGTGTGAGAGGAGAAAGCACATTTCCAACAGTTTGATTAACCTTGTCTGAAGAATCTTAACATTGAAAGGGCATGACTACTGAATATTTGCCGTTTCTTTATTTTTTTTTTCTTTTTTAACTTTAATTTTTACACTAGTGGTACAGCAAAATATATTTTTTCAGCTGTTACTTTTACAACAGTTAATTGTGCAATAGAGAAAAATATAAGGCCTGAGTCTGAATTAGTGGTTTCTTAAATTTACAGTCCTGATGGTGTAGTGGAGCGACACTAGTTCTAGTTCTGCACTTCTTCTTGTCTAAAAAGACCCTGGTTCCATAGAGCCCCCAGGAATATGTCAAAAGTTTCATGGTTCTTTGCCTGGAGGTTTTATTTTTTTAATCTTTTACTCTTTGATTTTTCTCTCAGTACAACAGAAAGGCCAGACTTATCTCTGAGACTGCATGTTATCCTCCGCACCTCATTAGTCCCAACAGCAGTGTCCACAGCTCACATCCGTCCGGCCTCAGTTGGACGTGTTCGTGTGTAAATGAGATTTGTGTGCAAAAGTCATTCATTCATTCATTCATTATCCTCCCCCACTAATCCAGGACATTTTCACTTCCTGCCCCAACAGGAAGGGCGTGTGCGGAGCCAGGCTTACCAGCTCTTCTGACATCAGTGGGGGGAAAAAAAGCAACCAGCTGATACAAATCTGTGCAAAGACACCCCACTCAGAGGCTGGTGATAAGCTGCATTTGTCCATCGCCGGGCGCCTCCCCCTCCTGAGGGCAGTCCTCGTCGTTGGGTGGGATGATGCATCCGTCGCTGGTGCCTCGGTTTATGTGGTAGTAGGACAGCGGCGGCGGCGGTGCATCGCCGAGCTCGGGCATGCTTTTACGGTAAGCGTCCTCGCTTTCGCTTCGAGGCGAGGGCGAGAGCTCTTCCTCCTCCTCGTCCTCGGGCGGGTAAGGTGAAGCTGAAGGTGAGGGCGAGTCTCTCAGGTTTGGCATGCTGGTATAAAGGGAGTCTCTGTTGTTGCTGGGGGACTGAGAGCCCGCGTCCTCCACGGTGGTCACGGCCTCGGAGCCGTGGCCGTTCTGTCCCTCCAGGCGCCTGGGGGCCTTCTGGGCGCTGTAGAGCAAAGAGTGAGTCCTTTGAGGCAGGAGGGGAGCCTCCAGAACCTCCTTGTGATGGGGGTGAAGGAGCAACTCCAGAGTGGTTTGACCTCCCCTTCCGCCTCCTCTCTGAGGAGAAGAGGCGTCGGTGTGATCGGCCACGATGGCGTCATCCTCGCTGCCACTCCCACCCCCGCCTTGGTCGACTGGCACTCTGGTCTGAGCAGGCAGGGCTCTGTCCCTCTCTCTCGGGGTGTTGCGAACTTTGGGAGGCCCGCGGGGCCTCAGGTTGTTGTGGACAATTTCAGAGATGATCATTTTCTCAAAGGCTGCGTCGTCCAGATTGAGGCCCCCCAGGTCACCTGGGGTCCGAACGCCCACGGCCTCATAGTCGTCGTCGCGCAGGGAGTAGCTGTTGTTGAAATTGCCATTGAGCGGGAGGGTGTCCATGGCGCTGATGTCCCTGCTGTTGCTGAGAGAGTGCTGTCCTAGAAAGAAAGGCAGAACAAGCAGGTAAGACATCTGTTTTCTTGTGTTTTTAAAAGAAATAAATAAATACATCAATCATCCACGTATACTTGATACTGCTCAGGACACTTTGCTATTTCACTCTTGGTTTTTTGAGCCAATTTTACTTTTACTTTTTTACTCACGATTCAAAGGGAAACCAAATGCTCTTTTCACCATGTTAACTTTCACACTTTCATAATCACAGAAACTGGTTCTGGTCAAAACAAGATTATCCTGAACAATATTTGACAAATGAGAACAAAAGGTGACTTAAAATTTTCTATTATAT
>NW_013953231.1:3560-11783 GCF_001266775.1 Austrofundulus limnaeus
TATATATATATACTTCACTTTCAGAATTTGCAAAATAGCTCATGACCAGTTAAGAACACAGCGGTAAGAAAAAAATAAAATAAAACAGCAAAGGATGCAACACAAAGAAATAGAAATACAAGCTGATGAGGAAGCGTTGCGACATCAACAATGAGTAAAACATTCCACCTGCTAAAAAAAGACAAAACAGGGTAATGTCAAACACAGATGGCCAGCCACCTTTTATGCTCTGGGGCCCCACAAGCACAGCAACGGCCCCCACACACCACGACACACAGGCACCGTGCAATGACTCACTTTGCCACCACTCACATCAAGTGTGTCTGCTCAGGCTATCTGGCCTAAGAACAGCTGATTTGCAAAAAAAAAGTAAAACATATGCTTTTTCAATTGCAGCAGAAACAACAAAATCACCCAAATAAGACAAAAGTAGAAGCTTGTAACATTCGGCCTGGATTCAGCTGATCTGTCTTGAGTTCTTCGTTTTTAGCTAATTTTTGTTCGTTGTCTTTTAGGTGATTTGTTTAATAATTTAAAAGCAAAATGTCACTTCAAAGACAACTGAATCCAGGACTCCGAAGGTGAAAAGGTTCAGCAGCAAGCACAGATTCTTAAATGTTTTTAAGCAAAAAGAAAGATTCCCAAATGAAATTGAGACGTGATTTTTTTTTTGTTCCCCAGTGAGTGAAAATCGATCACTTCTATGAACAAAACACACACAAACATACTGTATGCAAACCAGGTTACTCTAATTTGAAACTCAAGCATAATGAGATAAGGACTAGCTTGAAGTGAAGAGGATTTAGTGAGAGCAGTGTTGTTGCAAGTTTAGGCYAGGGGAAAAGTGTAAGCTTTAAAACAAACATAAAAAAAGGATGACAAAAACTGAAAAATGTTCTAAAAAAACAAATAATTCAAACAAGAGTAAAAAGAAAAAAATAAGAAGCAAAGAGGAAGGCGAGGTAGTAGAGGGATTATCAAACACATGTCTGGATAGAGCCTACTTAGAAATTTGCATTTTATTTATGCGCAGGCTGTGGTTTTATTGCAGACAGGTATTGTCTACTGGGAGAAGAGGGAAATGATGTGAACAGAATTCAACTGGACATGGCGACAGCTGCACTCCGGGAATCGTTCCAGCAGAGATTCGTCCAATATGTTCCCCCCACTTTTCCAACTCTCTAGCATTGCACGAACATCTGCAGAATATTACTTAGTATTAATACACCCATAATAGAAGACAGGCTCATCCTTTTGCAGGAACTAAGTGTGATGACTATAGTGGGGTAAAAAAAAAACTCGGAATAAGCTTGTGTTATACCTGACAGTTCCTCTACACGTATTTGAAACTTGGCTGGTGATCTCCGCACCAGGTTTTGACATTTGTGTGTCACGCCGCTGCTCCCCTCAAACTACTTTCCATACGGTAAATCCTTGTTTTTGTCATCCCTGTTTGACGCCGCGTTTGCTGCTTAATAAGGAGATGAAGTTTCTCCTCTGTTGTGCCGATGTTTGAACCCACCCATCTCCAGACAGCCGCCTCAGGAGGGAGAAAAAGTGTTTCGCACAGGTAAAGCAGAGGTTTATGCTCACTATGAGAGTTCCCTGCTAATTGAATATTTCCTCTTTTTATTTGTCTCCTGTGCTCCGGTGTTAAAATGCAAGTATTCAGCCCTGATTAGGCAGGTAAACATTTTAGGGTTTAAAACACACACTAAAGTTGCATATCAGAGCTACTAGACTGCAGGTGAACTGTCCCCAGAAAGAACAGAAATACATAAAAAATGTGTTTGATTTTTCTACGCAGACGTTGTTTGGTCCCTGCCCTGCTTCATTATCTCCGAGTGCGAAGCGCTCGCATCGCGCTGTAAGCCAGCTCCCAGCGCAAAACAACACACACCGAAGCAGGTTAATCGGCGTATTCGTTCCATGCACACTTTTGCCATCCTGCCACGTTGCGCATTCCCTTTTATCATCAAATGCCTGTGAATAACAGGTCTGCAAGTCTGCCCGCATTGCGTCATGTGCTTCTGTTGCTCCTTTGATTGGGGTTCTTTTTTTTTTCTTCTTCTCTGCAAGTAAGGAACTAGGTCACATTAAACACTGGTGCTGTTCAAACTGTATAATCCTGAGTGAACGTAAAGATTTCATACTGTGATAAATGATTTGAACTAATAAGCAGAGGTTAGGGAATTCCCACTTGGTTTTCAAATAGACTAGATAAAAAAATCATTTTCTCTCTTTCAGAGCGCGGATAAGAACTTGAACGCAACAAAGATGTCAGTGAAAAACATAACAGAAGGGGAAATCTTGAGTAGTTTGAACATTTTCACTCATTCCACGTCACAACCACAATCTCGAGAGTTTTCATTATTGGAAAAAAAAAGGAAATCGAACATACTTGATGTAATAGTTCAACACTTTGAGAAGGATTTGCTTTCAGGGTTGGAGGTAGACGAGGAGACAGACACCACTCTCAGCATACATCTGTTGAACACGAAGCTGCAGCCAGATCAGAGTTATCTTATCTTAAAATAGCACAAAGACTAAAGGCAAACTGTCACCTCGGCTGAGTCGAAGCACAACACAATCCAGCTGCAGCTGCCTTTAAGGCTCGTTAATTAACACTCCATACCAGGTTTGTTTTATTAATCGTGCTTATGTGTAAATGTGACAATTCCCTGTTTGTGTTGGATCAAGTGCTGAAACATTTCTTGGCAAAGACCAGCAACTTTCTTTGTCTGCCCGTTGCCTGGGAACTGCTCAGATCCCAAGACTGGCAGATAACCCACCCCAAAATGGCAAATTGTTGTTTTTGTGCAGCTTAAACAAATGAGATATAAAGTGTTAATTAGGGTGCTTTCAGGGGGCTGATGGGRGGATTTCGTCACCGAGGCGGCATAGCCCGGCATCACCGTTTGCTGTTAAACCACCGAAACCTGTTGTTTTTACACAAACAAGTTGCTAATTATTGAGGTTTTAAGAGTGCTGGTACTGTAGGTGTGTATTGTTTTTATCGCAGCTAGCTGTTTCTGTCTGTTTTCACCCTTCCTTCTAAATCTAAGCCAACCCTTTGGTGGTAGCTTTATGTCCAACAGAAGAGACATGAGAGGGCTTTCAATCGGTCTTTTAAACAGTAGACATGTGCATTTCTCAAAATGCTGCATGTGCACTTTAAAACAATCACAGATCTGTGCAAGAAAATAAAAAAAAGACAAAGGTGGAGGGCGGATGTGCACCTGGGGAGTGAAAAGCCGGTGGAGAGGGGGTGTTGCACACCACCGTTTCTGCCAGCAGGTTGTTATAAGGGTTAGTGTCGTGGGTTCGGAGGAGGGGGTTAGTTAGGAGGTAGTTGCCAGTCATCCCTGGAACAACAGGAAGAGAGACAGAGGGGAAAAAAAAGATTAGGAGGTGAGAAACAGCGAGAAGGACAAGATGCTCAGGGCTCTGTGTTTTGTGGTCCAGGCGGTGTGCTGGGAAGGCTTTGGACATAAACAAACGTTGATATTTGCTGTCTCGGATCTGACACTACAAAAGACCTCTGCTCCATCTGCCTCCTATCGTAGACAAAGCCGTCGTAGAAACACTGGTCAAAGCGAGCCGCAGCTCAAACATTCTGCTGATGTAACTGACAAACAGTGTTAAAGCGACGAGTGTTGACCAAAGCATAGCAACACAATCAGCTGCAGTGTTTATGCGAAACAAATTCATCAAAACAAACTCATCCAGTGAAGACAGTAGACAAAACATATCGGAGCGGCCTGCCACAAATAACACAGTATCCCCCCCCCATCAACCTCAGCATACTTGTGTAAGCCCTCGAGAATGTAATAACACATCCAAAGTTATTTAGACGGATAGTGAAGAAACTCTGCACTGGCAGGGCTCTCTAAAAAAAAGAAGGAAAAATATATATAAATAAAAAAAAGCTCTTAGCTGGCTCAGAACTACAGCCAAATCTGTCCTGGCACAGTCCAAACCCTGAGCTTCACGGCGCTGGGATCCAGCCCAAAACCTGTTCCGACCTACACCTGACTTTGCTCGTCTCCATCCCTCTTCTTTCACCTCGAGACTTGGTTTTGGGACGAAAGCGATGAAAACGGCTGCCGCAACACTCGGGTCTCTCCAATCGGTGTCATTACCAAAACTCAAGCCCTCATCTGTAACATTTTACACCTCACTAGCTATCACGCCTCTTATCTTTCTCTCTCTCTCTCTCTGTTTATCTCCGCTCAGATGGTCCAAGCAAACAGGGGCGTGCGAGGAAATCTGCGAACTTAGAAGCGTTTGACGCGGCTGATTGCCGATCGCTAAGAGAAATGCAGCATGAAATCAGGTCTTATCTTCGACTATTCTCGGCAGTTAAGTGTTTTATCGTGCATTCCGAACTTCCTCACAAACAGACGTGAGTCTTCCTCTGGTGGTGGTGATGATGATGATGGAGAACCGGAGCTGCTTACCCTGGTTGAGTGTGGAGGTGCTGTTTATGTCGCCTGAGATGAAGGAGGACTCCGACTGCTTTCTCACAGTGTCGTTCCACATCCGCCTGATACGGCTCTGTGTTGAGAGAGGAACAAAAAACAGCCACTGATTAGTGCTCAGATTGGTGCCCTTGTGTTTCCAAGGCTTTCTGGTCCCCAGGAATGAGTAGCTGAGTGGTTTTGTGATACAAACCACAGATGACACAAATGAAGATTTAATTGGCTCGCTAGCTGATGACATGTTTGCACGACAAAGCTCTGTATGTGCTATTGATTCCACTGCTACCTAAAACGGAGGCACTGAGGATCTTACGGGTTGTAATTTGAGAGATCGGCCCTAAGCTGCTTTTTTCTTTTTCTTTCTCGGCAGTCGGAGCAGAAGCAGCCACTAAGTCCCTGGTGGTGCTCCTTAGATAGACCTCACAAATTTGAAGAAGCATGTGCAGTGTTTTCCCTTCAGCATTTCAAATGCACACGGATGCCAACCCAAAAAAATGTCAATAAATGTGGCGATGAAAAACAACATTTTTCTGCTGCTTAAAAACTTGCTTTCCTGAGTGCAGCGTTTATTCAAGCTAAATGAAGCAAGGTGATGGGGCTCGGCAGATAAATGGACGTTCTTGTTAATACTTGCAATGCTTGAATATTTGTAAAACACACTTACAGATGTGAGGTGGAGCTGCAAAACTGAATGATGAGAAAATAAAATAAAATCATAAAGTGGAAAAATGGATTCCATTGGACAGCGCTGATTTATATTTTTTTTAATTCTCTAGGCTTTAATGTTCTCCAGGCTTATTTTTTTCATATACTCTGGTTCTCAAAAGTTGATATACAGCACTGAGCAAAAGTTTTAAACCATCACTAATCTCTTTCCATTTTGTTTCCAAGGCAGTTTCTCTGTGCTGTTATGAGTATAAAGCCAACTAAAGTACATAAACCTTTAAATTATTGCATTTTACATATTACATTTTTGAACGGAAAAATATTGCAGACTAACCTTTAGTGTATGTTGATAATAAAAAAATAGGTAGTTTAACCAAACTTGTTCTTCAACGAAGTAAAAAAAAATTCTTGCTAAGAACTTTCACTTTTTCCTTGAACTCTAAATCCTCGTTTGATTCCCGCTGGCGTACCTGAGTAGCAGAWGAGTAGCGGGCTGTGGATCGAGACGTGGATGCCTTGGCTGAGCTGTGGGAGCTCTCAGATGGGAGTGCACCACAACACTGGGACTGATGGAAACATTTGCTGTACTCTTTCCGGACCTGCAGAGAGGCGAAAGATTAGGACAAACTCAACACACTCAGGCACAAACTGTGGCACATCCTCTCCCACCACCCCCTCTCCACCTCAGGAGAGCCGCAAATCCTAAATCTTTATCAAATGCCAGCCAGCTGACAGCAGCTTAAATGCCATACCTGCGAGAACCGGGAATAAAACAGACGGCGTGCCACATATTGGCATATTACAGCACACTCTGACTTACATTTTGCTAATAACAGAATTAAAAATACATTGCAATGTTAATGATGTTTTACAGCTTGGATTTAGAAAGGAAAATTACATTTTTTGGTTGGAAAGTGTGCCAAAAGGTTTAGCTGCAAATATAAATAAATAGCTCTACTGTATGTTGTGTTATATCAGTTTTTTTTAATTAAAATGAGGAATGGGCAACTGGCGGCCCACGGGCCACATCTGGCTTGCAGGTGACTTCCGTCCGGTCCGTCAATGAGTGAATGAGTGAGTGCATTTTTAAAGTAAAACACATAATTAATGGTTTTTGAGAAGGTAGACTATCTGTTCACAGAATTTCAAGGCAAACCTATGTGTTTAGTCTGCTTCGAGACACTTTTTGCCATGAAGGTCACCACTACAACATATGAGATGTACACTGAAGTCGCAAGTACAAAATCATGAGCAACTTTTTACTAGAACCACAATCACGCAGGAGTCTGCACTCAAGGGGTCTGCCATTGCACCTGAATTGTGGCCCCTTCCATCATTTTAGTTYCCCATTCCTGATCTAAATGAACAAATTTAGTCACATCCTGTCACACATGTTACCATCTTGTAAATAAAAAAATTCAAACTTGAGAGATAAATAACAATTTGTGCTTAAAACGTACTTATCAAAATATAAAATAATGAAATTATTTTATATATGCACAAGCTTTACTATCACTCCAATTGAAAAAATAATAATAAGGAAAGAAGGTTTCACTTTGTCAACTTAGCAGTCCTAAAACAAACCAAAAAAAAAACATATTGTATCTGCAGTCTGAATGAGTTWACGCCTGAGGTTTTTCTAAATATATTAATAAGCAATTCCAAAATGAAGGTACACATTCAATGTAAAGAACGAAATCAGCAGAATCCACCAAAACCTACAGAGAAACTTGAGTCACATCACCCATATTAGTCTGTGTCTGTAAACAAATGGGGAGGAATTGTACAAAACAATATTTAGGTAGAAATGCAAGATTGAAGCTGCTGCTAACGTTTTTCTTTTACTTTAAGAAAGCCATAACTTTAAAAATGAGAGGATAAAAAAGTGTCACTTTGGTTTCTTACTTTTATTCATGACATTGCATTAAGTACCTTTAAGGAAAACCTAAAGTTGCAATCAATATTTGACAATTTTGCTTCCTGTTTGAATGATTTTTAGCATCATAATAATCCCCAAAATACAAAATCTTACTTTTTTCTGAAGCAGGCAGTGGAAGATGAAGATGAACATCCCTTGCAGAGTGTTGAATATGGTAAAGAGATATGCCATCACAATGGACGATTCATTGATGAAGAACAAGCCAAAGGACCATGTCAGTCCCGAAAGACAAAGCAAAGCAAATGCTCCCAGAACCCACGACCTGCAAAAAACGAGTCAAATTATCAAGAGAAAAAAGAAAAACTTAGTTCTGTCAAGTTTTTGCTTTGTGAATCATTTCACTTCTCCAAGATTCCATCTCAAATATATATATTTTTTTCTCATCTTTTGGACATGTTCTGCTTGTGTACAAATGCTGATAGATGGATTTTTGGCAGGGATGTGACCCAAAAAATAAAAACTTGGTCTTCCTCAGACTTGTTGGCTCAAAAAACTGCACACACAGCAGCTTTTTTTCTTTTATTTTTTTATTGGTGCCTTCCAGGAAAGCCTAGAGCCTACAAGATAACTTAACAGTCAGTTTCAGGGACAAAAGCTGGTTGCTGCTGATGCACAAGAGAGAAGTGAGCCACCCGAGAGAGATACAGTGAGGCTGGAAAGGAGAGAATTGACCATCATTGTTTTGAGAAGAAAAATGTTAGATATGCTTCTCATTTCATCGTGTGTTTTAGGCAAGAATTTGCTAATCTGGTAACTAATATTTTACTCCCTTTCCTATGRTTTCTTAAAGTTCCCACATTTAACACAGAAACTAAAGACATTCAACATATAATGCTGATCCCAATTAATACCAGTTAATGAGATTTGACCGCTTGCTATATTGTACAAAATCCAGCATTCACAAATGTGTCACTTCTGTGATCTAAACACACGCCTAAAAGGCAATTAAATGATGTTTCTCCCCATTTTTGGTTTGGACCAAAATCAGAGTAGCTGCCTAAAAATCAAACACCCACATAACCATTTGCTGGCACGTTGTCAAACATATTGTTGAACAAGGCTCCAAGCTCAGAAACGGTCAGGGATTTGTGGCGTTATCAACCAAATGCAGCCCACTGGAAGGAAGAAGGTGCAACC
>NW_013953231.1:11841-27461 GCF_001266775.1 Austrofundulus limnaeus
CCCCCCACCCCCTCCACACACACTTTAACCATTTTAAAGTCTACAAGACATGTGGTTGCGATCAATCATTCAAAAAACTATAAACTTAGCACGCACAGAGCCAAATGGAAAAAAAAGATGGCAAAAGGTCAGAAATGCAGTTATGAAGAAATAAAACAGGCAATGTACTCTCAAATACTAAAATCATAAAAAACAACTAAAATTATTACAACAAATCCAATCTGATGGGGAAGCTGTCAGCCTGCCTGAAAATAAGTCAATGGGGCAATGTTACGTGTTTCTCAGGCATATATTTAAATGCTATACCATAATAAAATATATACAGTATGTCACCTTTAGCTGTTATTAAAATGATGTTTTTATGTTTAAATAGAAAATATACTTATACTCTCATCACTTCCTCTTCTAAATGCCTTGAAATTGGCAAGGTTTTGGGCATGTTTACTATGAGAGGATAACATTATAACATGATATAAAACTCAAAAAAGTTGATTGTACATGATATTGCCCCTTTAATGTAAAAGCGCAGGTCAAATGCAGCTTTTTTGAAATTATAGCAGGAAGGCTGGATCAGCAGTGATGGTGCATATTATTTTTCTCCTCGCATACTCCACCCCTCCCCTATCCCTTCTCTTTTCACACACACACACACACACACACATAGCCTGACATCGAGCAACAACAGGCCGGCCTCTTCATCTCCTAGAGTGACACCCACTCACCTGATACCCCCCAGCCTGCTCGAGTCAGGTTTCATGGAGGTGGAATGCTTCACCATCTTGTACATCGTCACCACCAGGAAGATGACATTGACCTGTCAAAACAGATGTGCATCAGGGTTAATAGACTGCACTAAGGAAAGCATCCAGTTTCTTGCGTTGGCAGTGCAGGGTTAGATACTGTAGGTTATGTTTATTCTCACATGAACAAGCACAAATGACACACTCCAGAGACACTCTTAATACAAGAATAAACAGCGTGCTCGGGTTTTATTTAGGAGAAATGATCATGAAAAGAAATTTTCAAGGATTAAAATTTAAAGAACTGTACTTGCTGCTACTATAATATGCATCATTCAATGAAGAAACTTCACCCCTCATGAGGTAGGATCTAAGCATATTTCACAGCACATTGCAAACTGTTGTGGTGTTGCTTCTACAGTGAGCAACACACTCATACCTTCAGTGAGAGGACTATGAAAATTTAATACCTCTGTGCTGATCAAYAGCACTCTGGCTTCCAAAGACAAAAATCAACAGTGAGAGGTTATCACTTTGGTCTTCTCCACACAGCTCAAGGCTTCGACATAAGCCACAAACGGTGTTTGTCTTCGTTCTCGTGTTTGTCATTACAGTCGATCCCAAACACGGAGTGCAATTACACAAGACGAGGACGCACAAACGAAAAGCCTCGAACAAATCGAAAACGTCACAGCTAAAAGCTTCAGGAAACATTCGGGGAAAAGGAAAGTATAGAGCTGTATGCCACATTTTAAAGGCAGGTTTAACTGAGGCCAAGAAAAAAAAAGAATATTTAAGTGAGTCAAGCCATACATCCAGAAAGGTTTCCATGCTCTCAGGATGTTTCTCTGTAAGCACTGCAGGGCCCAAAGCCACAAAGAAAAAGGGAGGGGATGAGCTTCTATTTGGACTGATACCATATTTAACCTTACAAATGTACTGCAGTAAATATTCAATGAAAAACAACAGGAGATTTGAGGCTCCCTTCTTAAAAAAACAACTTCAGTTCCATTTTTGCACAAATCATGCATTTTTTAAAACATAAATGTACTGTAAATGTAGASWAAATGAAAAAAAAGCATGACTTTGCAAGAAGAGTTTTAACATGGTCTTTCTTTCTTTTTTRGCCACATTTTATATTCATTTACAGGCAGAAAGATCCTGATTATRATACCACATGTGGATGCGCTCTGAAAGAAAAACTCCAAGGCCACAGAAGACGATCTTTACATGGAAACAAAAGAGTGCGAGTGAAAAGCAGATGCATGCCAACAACAGCAAGGGAGGAAGATGGGAGGAAAAATAAAAAAAAGGGGGTGGCTAAGAAGACAGAAAGAGGCTTTTAGATCACAGAGTTTGGTCTCCTGGCCACTGGGGCCAATTTATGTCGGCATGAGTCGAGAAGCTGGAGATGCATTTAACACAGCCATGAGTGATGACACAGATCTGATGAGACAGACGGACGGATGGACAGTGAGGCAAGGAGCTAGGAGGAACGGCTGCAGAACGCTGAGGCAGACTGCACCCCCCCGTCTCTTCACACACGCACACACTGACACACACCCAAACCCTCCTTCCTCCACATGCTCAGTCTCTAAGGAGCCATTCGCTACAGTTTTCAGGTCTCTTACTTCTCTGCCAAATAAAGCACATAAAAACTAGTGCTGCCAGTGCAGCTCTCCTCATGCTTTTGCATGTTTTTACAGCCATTGGACTCATTTACATGCGTGTTACTTTATGGATATGTACTGTGCACTTGTTTTCGTGCATGCGTGTCGTGTGCATGTCTACGCGCGTTGCAAATGCCGTGTACTCTGCATGAAATATTAAAAAGTGAAGATGGAGATGTCTGCGCGCTCCGATTGGCTAGGGATGTGTCATGATCCTCAGCAGGGCAATGCGCTGTGGTAATGGTTGTCTGGCCCACCCACTCATTACTTCCATGTTCAKCCCCACCCACCCACCAACCAACATCCCCCTTGTTTTCCCACTGAGCAAATGACCTTCATGCCTGAAACGATTTCTCCTCTTGATTGCAGGGAGTATTCTCTAGTTGTGCCGAGGGGTCCAAAAAGCTCCGCGTTGTTACTGTTCAACAATTCTGATTTCATAGGATTTCATAGCTGAGTGGACACTGATGTCCTCGTGTCAGCTATAATGGGACCACTTTCCTTTCATGCAAATTGATCGGAGAAAGCAGAGCTAAGAGGCTGCCGGCACATGCAGAAAGAAAATCTATAAACTGTTTTCAAAGCGTCGCTCGGAAAGAAAGAGTACAGAATTTATCCCTAGCATGCGCAAATTTATAACTTACCACTATTATCAAGGTCACGGGTCCAATGAAGCTCCAGATGAAATGGTTATCCACTCTCAACCAGCAGCTGCAAAATGAAAAAAGGCCGCGTTTAGTTCGTTAAATCATTTCCTTGCCAAAACATAGTTGTGTCTCATCGATCAGTGCACAGAAGAGGTGGCTACATGATAGGCCAACAGAAAGGCAACTCTTCTGACCGCAAAGAAGAAAACTCGACCTTAAGGGGGTGTTGGCTTGTTGCCATGAGAAGCTGCCGAGTAAAAGGCACTGGTTATTGAACTCATGACTTCACAGTCTACAAATGTGTGTCTGTGTGTACCTAAGACTCAAAGAAAAAAAAAACGTGTGCTGGATACGAGTCGGTCAGTATTTATTAGGATACATGAGATAAAACACTGAAAAGTGCTTTTTACTTAATTCCTATAAATTAGAGGACTAAAGCCTTACAAATCATAAAGCTTAATGCCTGGGTACAAACCAGCACAGGAGTGCATAAACCTTTCACTGATAYGGGCAGTAATTATCCACTTTCAAGGATTAAAATAAAAAAAAAACACCTGCAGACCAGTACAGCTAGCCAGAACATTCATTAATGCCGCTGCCTTGCTCACAGCCTCCTCTTTTAACAGTGCTGGGCTATAAATTTGTCAACAGAGGTGGACCACTCTTTGTGCTATTACTATCATTAGCACGCACCGCACTATGCATGCTGCGTGGGTGTGTCTCAATGCAGGGGGACTCCTGATACATACATTTTTTATTCCATCTTTGCAAAAGAAGAACCTCTGCAAAAGGTGGTGCACTTACACCCGCTGGGTGCCGTAYCTCATGTAGTCGATGGCCGCTGAGACGCCCACGACCACGGTGGGGACGAGGTAGCCGGCGAGGTAGTAGTACTTCCTGCGTGAGAACTCGCTCTCGAAGACCTCCACCAGCATGAGGTAGAGCTGCACGCCCTCCAAACACATCCAGGTGAAGGCGGCCAGAAAGCAAAAGTGGAGGACTCCGGCAATGATGGAGCACACCAGCTGACGGGGCAACACACAGCACGACGCAGAACATCATTTACAAGGTTTGATCAAACTGCTCATAGCTCTGTCCTTTCTCAACACAAGATGGTTTGAATTTATGACTAGGGCGTAAAAGSCAGTGGGATTTCTGTATTCCTTGAAGGAATGCTAGCCCTTTACTTTTACTTGTTTCAAAGAGATTACTTTTCGCCCACTTTGTCAAAAAAAAGTCTCACTAGTGAAGTAGAGCATTTAGCATCTAATCATTCATTTATTTATTTCCAGCAAATTGAAGCAAAACAAAAGCAAATATTGCAATTACCTTCACCAAATAGGTATAAAAGCAGCAAATCAATACCTATGATGCTTTGTGACCTCTTTTCTAAAATTACCTTTACAAGATGGACAGAATTCAATTTCAAGATGGTGCTGTGTCCTGAAGTAACAACAGTTTTTTATTTGGTTTTTCTAATGCATATTTGAAATCAACAGGATTTATGTTAAAACAGTGAGATCTAAAATGTAATTACCATATATAAATAATTAATTAGCTAAATAATTTATCAACATAATTTTTCCACATCAAATGAGAATACAATATTTATGAAAATGCACATTTGGAAAGACCAAACGCCTCAAATACTCATTTGAGGATTGAGAGGATGTGCAGCCTTTGCCTGCACTGAAAATGTGCAGATCCCATAGATCCTATAGTTTCTCCAGATTCATTTACAGAAAAACCATGACACCATAAAGACAATATTTATTCTAGTTGTTAAAAGCCATCACAGGTGGATTCTTGTTTGTTTATTTATTTAGTTTTAACTTATTGTAATTTTTTAGCACTTAAATGTTAATTTTGGAAACTCTGGCATGTAAAGGTTAATTGCATCAGAAGAGACAAGTCCAATCAAGAACCGATTTTCGCTGTACCTTCGGTTCTGTCATGTTGATGCCCACAAGAAAAAGGAGCTCT
This sequence comes from Austrofundulus limnaeus, assembly GCF_001266775.1. Classification (NCBI taxonomy): domain Eukaryota; kingdom Metazoa; phylum Chordata; class Actinopteri; order Cyprinodontiformes; family Rivulidae; genus Austrofundulus; species Austrofundulus limnaeus. The sequence goes on from NW_013953231.1 coordinate 16,882, forward strand.
CCAATGAAGAGGTTGAGACAGAGGTTTTTGTGGATGGTGTTGCGGTCGCTTTGCAAGCCTCTGAAGAAGCAGAAGGTGAAGAGGCTGATGGCCAGGCAGACCAGAGACACAGCAATACCCATCCTGGTGATGACGGTGAGAAGAAGCTCGTGCACGCTCCCCTCCCTCTGCAGAAACACATGTGCACTTGTCATAATCGGAATTGAGTAAAAAAAAACAACATTTTCTAATGTGAATTTCAAAAACATTATTTATTTATTTATTTATTTATTTATTGCTTGTTTGCTTATTTTTAGCTAAAACAAGGAGATCATAACATAAAAAGAAGACACGTTAAAGGGGCAATATCATGTAAAATCAACTTTTTTGAGTTTTATATCATGTTATAATGTTATACTCTCATAAAAAACGTGCCCAAAGCCTTGCTTTGACTCATTCATGCATGTTTGAGAGATCCTGCAGCATTTTTAGGCAGTCATGCTGAGGAGCAAAACGACAGGTGGGGATCAGAAACGCGTTTTGGTGCCCCTGGGACGCGTCTTTAAGCCGAGCTTCCTCATCACGGAGCACACCACCCTACCCCACACACCGCGCCCATGACTCCTGCAGGCTCTCGGCAGTAACAGAGCAAAGTGAAAGTGAAACTTAAACTGCTGCTCTTAAAGCTTTGTTTATACTTCATGCAAGACGTGAGGCTGCGGCCCAGCAATGACGTAATTGCGTGTGTGTCACCAACAGCARTGAGTGTTTATATATACTGGGAAAAGACGTGGGGGATACATTATAGTAATCACTCCCTCTGCCCTCCCACACGCATAGCTTAACATGTAAATAACTGCTAGTTGCTAGTTGCGAGTTTAGCTTGTTGGTTCAACAGAGGTGGGAGATGGATGACGAAAAACACTTCTCCTATTTTTGAATGTCCGCTTCTTGTTTCGACAAACTTGCCCACCAGATCTTTGTTTTTTTCCCCCACCGGATCTCTCCTCCTCACCTTCAGCATGCACCAYTGCAGTAGAGGAGTGACAGATGGTTGTTCCTCCAGACCGCCTCGGTGAGTTTCTCTTCGAAACTATCCATGTTTAGAAAGAAAAACTGGCCTCTGGAAGTGAGTAGCGGGTAGCGGTGTGACACAACATATGACATCCAAACAAAAACGCTCACAAACTTTGYACCAATCACACGCTCTGAGCCGCAACCTCTACATCTCGGAGTGCTGACTCGGGGCAATGCACAGGACAGCTGTCACCGGGGAATCTCAGCTGGTGTGCAGACGGAAGTTGCGCAACTTTTTGTCACTCAGCGGGAGGTAAAAGACGTGCGACAAAAAGTGTAAACCAGCCTTAACACTACTGCTCACTCAGTGAAGCTCTTTTCAGATTCAAAATACATTTGAGGAAATGTATTTTCAGATGCTGAGTAAACTGCATCACAGTGCGCACGAGACGGGACAGAAGCGGAAGGTGGTTCTTAAAGAGACAGAGGACAGTTTCAAGGCATTTAGAAGAGGAAGTGATGAGAAGATAAGTTTATTTTCTATTTAAACATAAAAACAGCATTTTAATAACAACTAAAGGTGACATAGTTGCTTTATTATGGTATAGTATTTAAATATATGCCTGAGAAACACATAATATTGCTCCTTTAAGATAAATACAAAACCTGATACCAGAGTCAGATGTTTTTCGAGTTCATATAGACTGGACTGACAAACTAGCCCCTAATTGAACTTCATGCCATTTGGCAGCCGAGCTGAACATGTTCAGTCATCTTTTTTTTTCTTTTATGCAGCACGTGTTGCAGAAAGCGACATCAGAAGAAAAATCGGCCTCAAAGAGTTGCAACCGTGTGGCTGAATCATGCAGCGTTTCAGAAGATCTAAAAACTGAGTGCGTTTCAAGGTGAGGCACTGGGCAAAATCTGGAGGAGAAGAAAAAAAGAAGAAAAAAACCTGAGCCTTGACCATACGAAATATTACTCAAAGACTTGGTGGCCTGAAAGTGAGGCAATTCCTCCTGTGATATTTGTAATTATATTGAGGTCAGGAGTTACTATTGAGGTGATATGTAGGGGGTTTGGTGTGAGGCAAAGCCCTGCATCTGGGCTCTGGTTTCAAGCTGTGGTTAAGGTTGAGGTTGAGACAGATGAGAGGCGCAGAGTTCAGGAGTTGGAACGTACTATTAAACAAACCACATACTTATCCTTTACATTTATTACTGGCTAGGTCCTTGCTACACATGCTATTTATCATGTAATTGGATTGTAATTGCATTTTGCGACCAAATAGATCCCTGGCCACTTCAAGAGGAGTGGAAATGTTAATTTAATCCAAGGTTACACTGTTTCCCATGATTTGCAGGTATGCATACATGAAGGAAAAATACTAGACATGAGCCACAGGTAAAAAAAAACAACTTCTGATAACACTATCCCGTGTCGCAGTATTGCTTTTCTAAAATGATAGCCCGGCTTCTTTTTTCACCACCCTGCTCCCTACTCTTACCTTCTCCTCCAGCTATAATCTAATTATCTCGTCTGAAAAGCCAATTTTGCCCGTGCCATGTGTGAACAAATCATGTGACGAGACAGGAGGAAGAACAACTAATTGAGAAAGAAAAATAGCCCATGCAAACCACAGAAGGTGAAGGCCACTTACCACATTTCCCCGATGAGCCATGAGGATGGCGAAGTTGGTCAAGTGACTGCATGAGCAAGTGGTGTGGCTCTTATTAGTTTCTAACAGTTTGCAGCCCTGAGTGGACCAGTAGCCCATCATGCTTCGCTCGGAGTAATTCCAGAAGGAGCAGTTGGGGTTGTAATAGTGCTCCTTCTGCAAGGCAAAAGGAAAAGGCAAAATATATCAATGGCGAGGCATTTGAATGCATGAACGAACAGAAATAGACCATAACATTTTAAAGATGTCAGATTAGAGGGTCAGTGTCAATTATTATCTCTCAGTGCTGAAATGTGAATGTGGACGATAAGGTTATAGCTAGTTTGTGTGAGTCTTTGTGTGCCTGTCTGTTACCAATATATTTAAAGAGTAGGGGTGCAACAATACATGTACCCATATCGAACCGTATCGAACAGTGCTTTAGGTTCAGTACACACTTGTATCAAACAATACAGATTTTTTAAATTTACTTTATCAACTTGTCTTCTGAAGATGCTCTGTGTTAAAGGATCAGTGGATCTGTGTTCGACTACTCCACCTAGGCTGCATTTTGAGCGCAGATCCACTGAGAAACCTGCTGTTTCAGCAACATTTAATTTAAAAACTGGACTTTTGAGGTTAAACAAATGTTCATAATTAATTTAAATAAATTACAAGTTAAAAGGGGCATGGAAATTTCTCTTTTTTGTATCGAAAAAATATCAAATCGTGAGACTAAAGTACCGAACCGAACCGAATTGTGAATTTTTTCCGTATCCTTGCATCCCTGGTTAAGAGGCATTGCAGGAATTACAATGAAACTAGTAGAAATGAATAAGTGGATGAACATCTACAACTGATTAACTTTTGAAGTCAACCTATTTCAAAAGGGCCTCCAAAGCCAACTTCACAACACATACTTTTTTATTTAACCCAAGTTAAATGAATGAATGAATGAATGAATGAATGAATGAATGAATGAATGAATGAATGAAATAAATAAATAAATAAATAAATAAATAAATAAATAAACAAACACGTTTGTCTGCTCCCAAACTATCTGATGAACCATTGGATGGATTTTAAAGACACTGTCAAGAAATAATCACACTTCCACAACTAAATAACATTTGCAGCCCACCCCATTCAAGWTTACAACTACAGACCAATGAGTTTTAGAAAACACAAAAATGACTATAAGTCAGTCCGTTTTACAGATATGTTGCTCAGATGTGATGTGATAGTAGATAAGTGTTATTCACAACACATACTCTGAGTATGGAAGCTTGTGATATTGCATGAAATTGTGCACGTCATTTTCAAGGTTTTAACCAAAAAGACTAACTCTCATTTCTCAACATAAAATTATGTTAGTGTTGAACTTTTGGTATGGAAGGTGGTGGGTGATATTTTCTTTCAAAGAAWACTYGGCCTTTAATTTATACAGTCCGTTATTATTTGACCCTTTCCCCACCCTGGGAATATAAAGTCAGAGATTTATACTTTTATACACAAGAGAATGACATCACTTGGGTATTTGTCAGTTTGGGTCTATAGTGTGGTCAGGTCAAATCGCAGGAGGAGACTTACATCCAGGTGCTCCAGTGTGAAGATCACCGGGTCGGCCACAAACACCCGGCTGGACTCCTTTGTGATGGAGGCTGACAGGATGTGGGAATTGACAGTGAGGGAGAGGTTGTGCCTGTTCGGGTCTCCCATTCCTCTCAGTGTGGCATTTTCAGTGCTGAGGAACTGACCCAAGTGTTTGTAGAGCACAAATACCAGCTTTGCCACACCTGCAGCCAAAAACAGAGGAAAATAAAAAGATCAGACAGGGCTAAAATTCACAATGACACAATTCAGTTCAAACAGAAAAACTGTATATATGGGAAGAATTATTGGGCTCACTGGTGCTCTTTGAATTTACACAAAAGAAGAAAACTAAAGAGCATGCTAGTGCTGATGCTTTACCCCCGCCATGCACAGAGACAGATGAGAGGCAGAGCTCTGTTGTGCAGCACAGCAAGTTCTGTTCACTCTCAATAAATTATTGCAAATTCCTTTTTTTTATTTTCAACATTACTTCATTTTGCAGTGTGGAATCAGCTACAACACACCCCAGGGGTGGCAGTTTACCATGTGCTGTGCCTACAGTTGATGGTCTAATTAAATTATTCTTTGCCATTGAATTTYGCACAAAGAAAACGGTTCAGGATTTTGGTCGATAATCACCAAACTATTATAAGGATTTAATTTTGCAAAGAACAAATCTGTGAACAAGGCTTAGAAAATAAATTACCACACTGATTTGAAGTGTTGATTATAATCTCGGGGAATATACGTTTTTAATCTTTTTTCTTCTTCTTTTTTTTGCAAATGTAGACATTTAAAACGTGCTGGTGTAGCTGCAACAAGACTATGCAATACCAGTGCACAGTGGTTTCAAAAAGTCTGTTTTTCTTAAAAAAAGCTATTATTTGGAAACTACTGGAGAATTTCAACACACAAAATGTGTGAGTCTGTATGCGGAGTTTTCTTACCATTTTTGCTGTTAACTTTCACCGTGTTGGAGGAAAGCTGAAGTGTCGCTCCGCCTTTGCTCGACTGCGGAAACCTGAAGTCTTGCACCTGACCGTCGGTGCTCAGCACGTACACATCAAGCACTGAGAGGAGGCGGGAAGTCAGAGAGGAGGTAAAAATAGAGATGTATAACTCAGCGGCAACATTTTAAAAGCTTTTTACTCTGTTGAATACAGTTCCACCGTTAAGGCCCAGTGGAGTGTCTGTAAAGACTCGACGTTCACTGTAACAGTAACAGTGTTGAGTCTTATAGGCAAAATCCCGCAGGGTGTCATTTACTCCAAAAAAACCATGTCACTAAGCTGTTTCCTGGCATTGTGAAAGCCTCCAAGGCAAGAGCAAAGGAAAAATAACGACAAGGGCTGCAGAGGAGGATGAGTAAATGCAAGCACACAGCCGGATGCAGCATGAATGTCAAATATTCATAGGATCAAACATATCATTGAGCTTTTACTTTCACTTTTTCTTTTTCCCCCTCGTGGGCTCAGATAACTCTAGGCTGGATGAGCAAATCTGTGAAAATCCTCCAAATTCTTGCAGCCCCTCTCTCTTGCATGCCAGCTGCTGGGTGGTGCTCCCTTTGATGTGTGAAATTACTAAAGGGTCAGGAGGACGCACGTTTCAGCACACTCCTTCCCATCAGAAACGGCCTCACTTCTGCAGATAGACAGCTTCTGACAGACAGAGATGAGGAATTGTACTCCGGTTGCTCCCTTCCCTCTCTGCCTATAGCTTTCTGCACCCACGTTCTCGCTTCGCCCCACTTCTTTTCATTTTGTCCTTGATTTTCACCCAGAGAAACAATTTGCGCTACAAAGATCTGCTAACTAGAGAAAACAATCATTTTCAGCCTTTGTAACTCTGCAAAGGAAAAAAAAAAGGTCAGGTGTTCGGTCCAGTTCTGAGTGCAGCTTTGCTCAGTTCTCAAAGTGAGCCAGTATTCAGTGGTAAGCAGTACCTGCACTTTCAAATTGTTCGTTCTTAGCGAACTGTCACTTTTTATAGTGTGGTGCCACTTCTCATAAAGCTGCCCATGTGCAGTTTTCAGTTTCACCAACTGTAAGCTACAGCTGCATATTAAAATCTACACAGGACATCAGTTAATAACAGGAAGTCATGACCTGCTCTGCTCTATACTTCTTCTGATCGGGTCAGATTTATAAAATATTACCATGTATGTCAATGAATCAAGGCGGAGAACTGTTACTGTAAAGAAACAGTAAATCTTTTGGTATGAAATTTACGTCTCGACATTACAAGTGGATGTTTAACACGAGAGTGGAGCCCCACATCTGCGCAATAATCCCGCCTCCTTTTGGGGGAAACCATCCCTCCACTTTAACTAGCAATGAACGCAACTCAGGCCTTTTGACGTGCTTGCTAAGAAAATATCGCAAATAAGACTTACAGCATTCCACTGAATGAGGGAGGTGAAAGCACAGGAACTTTTTTTCTCCCCTCTCTAAGTACCGGCTCTGCTCGGTCGCTGAAATATTATCCTCGTTGGGCATATGGACGAGAATTCAACAAGCTCATAAATGCTGTCTGAATGCAGAGATTGAATGGTCAATATACAGTATATTATGTGAACATATTAATCAGTGCTTTTGGTAGAGACAGAACTAGTCGTTATCAGCACAGCTAACGGCCGCCTAATGGGGAAGGCTTGGAGGGAGCCAATAGAGAGCTGACTGAATGAAAACAGTGCCATTCACTTGGCTTCTTTGTTTTAGCCCCCAGAGGTCCGAACAGTTCATCCCACAGCCCATGTTCAAATGAGCTGACTTTACAATGAAAGATTAAAAATCAATGAGACATAAGACAAAAAGGGCGAGTGAGGAACCATAGCCATAGCAACAGAGAGCAGAAGCATGACAGTTCACATCACAAAGCTGAACGAAATAAAATACAAGGCTGCCTTTTTTGTTTTATGTAAAAACACTTATTTTTACCTCCGCCAAGGAGGTAATGTTTTCGGTCGCATATGTCCGTCTGTCTGTCGTTCCTTCTGTGGACAACATTACTCAAAAACTTGTGGACTGTCATGACATTTTTACCACATGTGGTTACTGGCCCAAGTAACACACCATTACATTTTGGTGAGGTTCCGCATCACAATGCGGATACAGGATTTTTTTTCTTTTAATCCTCTGAGATCGGCAAAGCTGTGATGCTTTCACAGGGCTTCTGTAAAAAACAGTGAGAGCTTTCAGTGTTCATTTGAACTGGATTGGACAGCACAGACTTCAAACTTTATAAAAGTAAAGTTAAAACCAGATTTAATGATGAATAATTTTTGTCACATTGTGTGCATTTTTACACATTTGGTGCACATTTAGAGAACGTTTTGTGACCAGGAAGTGCGTGACTGCACCATCAAACCTATTTTTCCCATTTCCTCAAACACACCACATTTCCAAAAAAAAAAAAAAAAAAAAAACAATCAAAACAGTTTCTCGCTACTAGACTTGTTAACAGAGAGCTGCCGGGCCTCAAAGTTTGGAGACGGGGGGAGCCAGGAAGCACTTTATAAAGAGAGTCAAACCATTACAAACTCATGCAAGGGGATAAAACAGACGTTTTACACAGTGAAATGTAACTGATGAAAACTTAGGAGCTTAATCCAACACCAGTTTGATGATGAAAAACATCGGGTGACGAGTCTGACTCTTTTTTTCACATTGGACTCCACCGGGAAGAAATTCCGTGCATACTGCCTGCTTAAATGTTCACTACATCAGAACTTATTCGGCAAATGTGTTTCCATCTCTGCCTTTGTGCATTTACTCTATTACAGGATGGGGAAAATTGGTCTTGGCGGAGGTTTGCACTCTCCGAGTGCTTCTTGTTTGGACTTTGATTTAAATAAGACACGACTCAATAAAAAATATATAATCAGCATCAGAAATGGTTAAAGACATATAAACTTACTGATATTCTCTGCAGGCACTTTGACGATGGCCGGCTCGATCAGGTTTTCAGCCAGGACGAACGCGCCTTCCTCCAGGGTGTCCAGGAGCATGGTGGCGGCGTGCGTTTGCTCGGTGGAATTCATGTCTCTCCAAGACTTCAGCGCTTCCGGTCTCAGGAGGTTGTCGACAGTGTCCACAATTGCCTACACCCGCGGAGACAAGGGAAACGTCAGCTTGCTGTTGCCTCCCGTCAAACAGTCGGGCTCGACAACAAAGTGCTTAGCACCGGGAAGCAAACGATGAATAGAACATGAAGGGGTAACAGTGACACTAACAAAGACTGAAACTAGAATATATCATTACAACTGAAGATGTGAGGGTTGATTGAGGATAACTGAAAAATTCAAGACCATAAAAAAATATTAAGTACTGTTTAATATTCTTTGTTGCAACAAAAATGTAGCTTTTATCTAAAGAATTCCCTTGAGACAGAATTTTTAGGTTGAGAGCTATGAACACAATGGTTTTTTTCTTTCCCTTTTTTTTCCTTTTCTCTTAAGCCACCGTTTTTTGAAAGAGCGATACTCTTGTTTCCATAACATGGCCTTCTGATGCTATTTTTCCTGGAGGAAAGGGGGGCATTATCGTAAAATCCTTGTCCCGAGTAGTAGTGTAAGTCAAAATAGGACAGAGGGCTTTGCTTATTTTTAATAACAATCCTTTAATTTCCTGCTTTCTGATAAACCCTAAGTAAGCAAAACATTCCAGCAAACCCACACGAGTATCATATGTTGATAAAACAAGAGTTTCCTCTGACCCTGGATGGGCTGAGTTCACGACTCCAAGATGGCAGAATGAAGAAACAACGTGACTAACTCGATTTAATCCCACAAAAAAACAAGAAAGAAACACTGGGATCTAGAGCAGCTTTTCATGTGATAATTCAGAGTGACAATTTAACCATAGGTGCCATTAACCACAGTCAGACCCCACCACAATACTGGTAATTAACCACAACAAGCCCCCGTTCACGGCACCAATTAGTCACGGCTGTGATTATCCAAAATACTAATTGACCAGGGACGAGATTATCCGTATGCCTGTACTATAAACAAAAGTGGACCACTGATAGAGGATTAACCACAAACTCTAACCGCCGAGCGCACGGTAACCACAGCAGTAATGACTGTATCCAGACACAGAGCGCTCATTGTGTCTTTATATGTTGGGTTCTAGCACAAAAATCAATCTCTATGGCCCTGACCTTGCAGGCGACTTGAAGCGTGTGTGCTGTGACTGTGAAAGGAGTGTTTGCTGTGCATGTAAGAGAAAGAGCAGGAGAGACGGCAGGCGGAGGCGATTACAAGGTTGGAGTCATTACAACTAGACAGACACTAAATGGCCTTACTCCCCCACCTACAGGTAAGCAATCCACAAAAAATCTATAAAATCTAAAGGCAGGACGAAGAGAGAAAGAAAAAAAAGAGTCTGTGTTTAATTTGTCTTGTGAAGAAAGGACCTGTCTTCCAACTGAATCCTCTTTAATTCTCGCCCGGGTGGAGGTCAGTTTACAAATCGTGGGGGGTTCAGTTCGGGGGTGGGCGCTGCCGTTGGGAAACATATGGCGAGGGCTCATTGAACGGGACAGTCAACGTTCAAGCTGCTCTGACTACAAGAGCAACAAAAGATGATGAGCCTGCTGACTAATACGATCAGTAGTTTTCTCTGCAGCTGTGACAAACAGGAGGAAAATGAGGCGCCTTGAAACCATGGCATATAATTGGCACTACACAAGCCTAATTAAATTCCTAATTTATAGATGTGACATATGTGTACATTTGCTGTGACTCATCGTTATATTTATGACTTGCATACCACTTAGGAATATTAGAAAAAGCGAGTTTGTCTTTGGTGTAAAAGACATTTTGGTAACAATTCACTGATTGCCTTGTTTTTACACCAAATTTAGCACTCATAATGGGCCCACATATACTGAATTTGCATATAATTTGTCACCTAGACATRGAAGAGGTCATTAATGAATGCCATTTAAAAAGTGTGGCACCCTTCAAGTAAAGCTTTGCAGATTATTAAACGTAGCATTCAACGTATTTCTAACTTTAACTGGGATTTCACGTCAGAGTTTTAGACTAAAACCATCTCCTGTRCACAACTGACAAAGCTGCAGCTGTTTTGGTCAAATATGTGAAATCTTGTGCAAGATCACAAAATGTCAAGCTCCAAGTACARGCTGTGAATCACTCTCAGCTGCTCCGTCAAACTTTAGCTCAATATCTGTAAAGCTGACTGAGTTTGAGARATTTTTGTATTGGCTAAAGTCGACACAGTGATTAGTTTTTGCAAGTTTCATTCAAACTTGTTTGGTGGTTCAAACAATTTTTTGGTTTTAAGAAACGCTCTGTATATATATATAT
>NW_013953231.1:27500-29770 GCF_001266775.1 Austrofundulus limnaeus
CCATTAACGCAGATAAGGTGGAAGTGCCAGGTGAGCTTGTTTTTTTTTCTCCAAAAGCTCGTAATTACCCAGGTGCTGCAAAGGAACGAGGTTCCCCTCAGGGCTAGCCCTGGCCCCTTAGACCGCTCTGCCTGGTCCCCCGTGTGATCTGTGTGCATGTGGGCGAGTGCACGCCAGGCAGGGGCCGTGAGTTATCTGTAAGTATCCTGGCTAATGAATGTCTTGAGTAATGCTGACTCTGAGCTGGGGCAGAAGAGGAACAAAGTTTAATGAGAGGTTACAACAGGTCAGACAGGATTCTCTCAGCACCTTGTTGAAGCTGCGTCCAGCTGAGTCCTTCTCGTTCGGCCTGTACTCCAAAAGCTGAGCGTCCAAGATGTCCACGAGCTGCTCCATCAGGCGCACGGAGGAGCTGATGTCTCCGGCAAACACCGGGCCCTGTGTGTGTCGAGCCAGCTCGTTGGCTAAATTTGCTGCATTTTCGCCACTTCGGATCTAAAAACGGCAGTGGGGAAGAAAAGAAGAAGAAGATAAAAAGAAAAAAAAAACAGAAACAAGAGGGATGTCAAAAAATGTGGGGTATGCAGGTTTGAGATGATGGTTATATAACGTCAGCTTGAATAATTTATTCCACATACATTTCAGTCCTAATCCACTGCAACACGGCTTGTTCAAAACGAAAAAAGGAGTTTTAGTGACACACAAGCTTGAGAAAACTAAAGCAAAAAAGGTAAACCTGCATGGAATAATTATAAGTGTGTGTCTGTGATCCGTCTAAAACAAAACCCATTATCATGGCCAACCTCAACTAAGCACTGACTCACTGCCATACTACATACATAATTCAAACACATGCATGCTAATTAATGTGTTTCGCTTGCAGGGAGCATTCAAACTATTGTATTGAAGGCTGTAAAACATGCACAGACACAGGTCATACAAAAATATCATTCCGACCATCAGCCTACAAGAAAAAAAAAATTAGAGGTGTCAAAAAGAGTGGTGAAGCTGTATGACTCAATGCAAACGCATCAAAAACTTTGTGTAACTTCTGCACAGCCACCATCACAAGCAGTTTAATTCTGTTTTTGAGCAAATAAATAAAAATGAAATCTGATGATTTATATTATGACCTACAGAGGGTTTAACAAAATAAGCATACTGCCTCCTTAACTCTTAATATAGCTATTCTGCATTAACACAGCCTACTTAGTTGACAAAAAACTATTTATTTCTTCCTTTATTTATTCATTTTGCCAATTTGCGCTTCGTATATTGCCTTTGGGAAGCATATAGGACGACATACCTAAAGTGCAAACACAGTCCAAAAACTCTCCGGATAGATGTGCTGCAATTCACTATTTAAATAATAAAAAAAATTGTTGTTTATTTCTCTGGAAAACTGCTTAAGACAGGACACGACTCTTTAAATTAGAATTTGTGCATTTCCCCAGAAACTCTGCTCGAACCTGCTGCTTTCTCTAGATGTATTTTTTTCCCAGTCAAGAGCAACAATAATCTCCCCCTTAGAATGCAGTGTGTTGTGTTTCTGATGCATTATTGTGCGCTTGGGCTATTGAAGCTCTTATCRGTGCATCTACATTTCTACCTGCACAACATCAAAGCACCGAAGCACTGACGAAAGAGACCCCGCTTCTTTGATTCTCTGTAGCACAATGCAGCTGTCGGCATTTACTCTTGATATTCTTTTAGTCATTGGAAATATTGAACTTAATCCAGGTCCAGATAAAAATGTTTTATGTCCACTTTTTTATATTTTATGGTACTTTATACATATGTTTTTAATAATTATCTTGACCTGGGTTTGTGCACAGGTGTATCTTATACAAATCCAACTCAGTTACAGTCTACACAGGGATCTATATTATATCCTGAAAAGGTTAGACAACCTCCTGTTATGTCAAGTCTGAACACTACATCAGTAAGAAAGCAAAAGCGATTTTCCTGTCTAAAAAAAATCCAGGGACGCTAAATCAACTACAGTAGGTAAAATTAGAGGCTTTAAAATCTGTCATTTAAATATGAGAAGTCTTGTACCTAAACTGGATGAATTCAAAATAATACTTGCTCAGACACAAGCACATGTTATGGCTATATCAGAATCATGGCTGACTCCTACTTTACAGTACCAAATTAGTTTCTTTCAGTTGAAAATTATTCATTGTATCGTAGAGACCGTACTGATAGGCTTGGAGGTGGTGTTGCAGTTTATGTATGTTCACAAGAAATACTCACATTCTATAATAGAA
>NW_013953231.1:29780-38504 GCF_001266775.1 Austrofundulus limnaeus
GTCCATTTCAAAACTACAGCCCTTTAAGAAGAATCTTGTCTGTCATCTGCTGGACACTTTTTGTTGTGCTCATATTTAGGCATCCTATTTTGCAAATGCTGCCTTTTTGAATTTTGGTACGCTTGTTTGTCTTTGTGTCTATGGTGTTTAATGATGTGATTGTAATGCTGTAATCCTGAGTGTTTTATGTGCTGCAGAACAGGAACCTGCTGTAAAACAGCAACTATGCTGAGTCAGGCTTGATTTTTAGTAATCTTTTCCTGTTAAATAAATAAATCAAATCAAATCAAATCAAAAATCTTATTCCCCCCCTCTCAGCTGACACATGTTCCCCTTGAGGAAAAGAGTGGTTTCATTTTGAGTACACTTGACCTGTTCAGAAAATAACCCAAACAAGCAAAYAGGTCATCTATTGCACATACAGTAGATGTTTGATTTTGGACCTGTTACGTGCCTGATTGCTGCTATGTTTTGTAATGGGCAAACTTGCTTTTGCTTTCCTTTTTTCCCCCTTTTTTTATTACCTTTTGTGCCACCTGAGTCACCCAGTGGGAAGTGCAGTTGCTGAGGTCTGGTCCTTTGGAGCACCATGTCCCTGCCACCGTGCAGAGGAAAGTGGCAATGCCTGCAGGACCACAGAAAAACACAGCAGTTGAAGAAAAGCCAAAATTGTGCTCAGATACAGTGTTTCCTGTTATTCACTCATTTATACCATCTCTCCTGTGGAAAAGACTAAATGTTCAGGATGRTTCTCAAATGATCTGAAAGACTAGCAGCTATTTGAATGACTWTTTTAAGAATAAAAGCATGAAAAGTTTCACTAAAAGGCAATTTAGTGCCAACCAATTCACCAAAAAAAGTTAACTCGGGGCATTTTACATTATTAGATGCCAATTATTAGTGATGTTCAATACTGCTGAATTCTTTTCCGATTCTGATACAGAGTAAAACTCAGGCTGGTATCGCTAATAGGGCTGGGTTTAAAAAATCTATTTAATCTATCTGGATCGATTCTCGTTCAAATTTGGGAAAATTGATTCATAAGTCATGAGATCAATTTTTCCCCATGGGTGTTGTGTGCGATGAAGCTGCGCGTTTCCATGCTGTGTGTCACTCCTGGCTTGCTGTGGATTTACAGCCGGTTGACGGTGAGCGCTAACATCAGCTCCCGACAACAAGTTGTCTGGGGCAAAACAAACGAATCTAAGGAATCACTAACATTACAGCTGATTCTCAGCGGAACTTAAAGATAACAGAGGCCATGACAACATTTGTTTGCAAAGTTTTGCACTCTGACGCGGTAGCGAGAAATGAAGCTTCGAGCGGCTCGAACCAAAACTACGGAATGTAAACATCTGACTGAAACTGTTCTCCTGTATAAATTTGTGAAAGATGACAGTCTAACAAATTRGTTTAGTTTTGTTACCAATTTTATTAAAAAATTTTAGAAGCATCTTAATGTAATTCACAGTGATGAAATGTTTTAGCTGAAGTACTCTTTTTTCCTTTCTTCTTGTTAAGTTTGATTGAACAGAAGGTAACAGAAACATTACAAATATACAATTATCATACACTCAAAAGAGTGGGCAGAAGTAAACACTTACATTATCCCACCTCTTCTCCTGTAACCAAATTCCATCACTTCTTAATGATCAAGAAAATTATTCTTAGTTTCTTAAAAAACTAATGTATCCAACAACACTTTCTCTTTTCTATTTCAAAGGGTTTACCCTTTGAAACTTGAGACAGTTTTGTTTCAAGATTAAACTCCAATATACAAGTTTGCCCTTAATGTTTATAATTTTACCAATGCACCAAGTTAGAATTAGTTTCTACTATTTGCAGAATTATTTCCTTTGAGAATGTCTTACATATCAAAGTAAAGTGTTGCATGATATCTTTAACTAATTTAAAAATTAATCAAACTGAATCGTGAATCGTCCTGAATCGTTGTGAATCATTGTGAATCATGACTCAAATTGGGCCCCTGTGAATCGAATCGAATCGATTTGGGAAATCTGAATCAATACGCAGCCCTAATCACTAATACTGATATTATGTGCAAGTCAAATAATGCAACCATTAAATAAATTGTTCAATTATCAAAAACTGGTAGAAAAATGAAAACTTTTGTCTTAATCTATGTTACATAAACATTTAAATATGAAAATACTAAACATGTAACAACTATGGACTGACTGTGTCGCTGTGCTTATCGTTTAAGCAAAGGTACACATGTTCAGGACAAGGCACATTTTCCAGGTGAAAGAAAAAGTAGTTCCTAACAACCATGTARCATTTGGACAAGATTTTAATAGTTWAGTTACTTTCCACAGTGTTACTGATATACATTACTTGAAACAAATGAAGCATCAAAGATATTTTGAATTTAGAATTGATTCTAGAGCATAAAGTTCTGTGTTCTGTATTGTTGGTACCAATATTTCAGTATTGATCCACYCATCYCTARTAATTAGTAAAAAATTATCTATCCAAGTACATCTACAATCTTCCATKTGGAGCAGCACACTGGTGACAGTGGAAAGAAATGAKTCCCTTTTAACATTGACGGTGAGCGCTAACATTAGCTCCCGACAACAAGTTGTCTGGGGCAAAACAAACMAAACTAAGGAATCACTAACAGAAATGACCTCCAGCAAACCAGGCTCAGGATGGGCTGCCATCTCCTCTGACCAGCTGGGGTTCGAGAGGGCAGGAAAGAGACACAGACACAATACACATATTGTGTATACTCCCTTACGACACACACGGTTACATCAACTATAACTCGCTTCTCTGACAGCAATACAGAAATTTTTAGACTTCACTTTTTTACCATGTCAAATTTTCTGTTCTCCTACTCAGCCTTGCTTTATATTTTGACAGCTCTGTCACATTCAGTGATAGGCCGTGARGGTAATTTATGTAAGATTACTGCAGCGGCAGCATAGATCTCAAGTAAATACATCCAATAATTGTGTCCCTAACTGCTGACTTCCTTCACACCCAAGAATTATTATTTTTAACTCTGAATCTTTAATATAATATTAACTGGGGAAAAAGAAAAGCTGTTTCATAAAATAAACTGTCCATCACCTTCATTAGCTTTTTGTTTTTGCTTAGAATGCAAACAGGTAGAGGTATTTGTTTTCCTTCAGCTAATTGTTCACTTTCATTTCAAGGAGAAATGGTTTGGAATTTGCATAAAAAGAACAAGAATGAGGTATTGTAATTTCYCATTTCTGATGGTGGAAGTAAAAGGCTCTAATCACGCCTTCCCATGATTTTAAAACTGACACACTGCTGAGGTAAAAAAAAACAACAAAATGTTATCAACTCTGTGCAGATAAACAAGAATGGAAGCAGCGATAACACGGGCACAAATAGCAATCATTTCAGAACGTCTTGTCAAGCACTTTGGGTCTCGCTTTATGAATATTTGTATGCTAAAAATGTGATTGCCAAGCATGAGTGTTATTGTATAGAATGAGGTCTAATCAAGATGATTCATAACAAAAACAATATAAATTAGCTTGGAAACCTTGTTTTCTTTTTTAGTTATTGGAAAATGTCAGAAATATGGATTTAGATCTATACTGTGGCAGTTTTAAAGGCTGGGGTTTGTGGTGTAGTCTAGTTGCACTGGATTACATCATATTGTGAAATGCACCTAATTGTACTGAATTAAAGTTTTTATTAGTGTTTCATCTTGTGGACCTTTGAGACAAAGCCTTGTAATTTATATTTTACTGCAGTGACATGGATGTACAGTAAACAAAGCTTCAAAAGGAATAATCTAACAGTTGAGTAAAGAAATAAAAAATATATATTTTTGACTTTGATAGAAGAGAAAGCTGACAGCACCAATGTTTGTAGACTAAAACTAATGCTTGGAAAGGGCTGGTATTGTCACTTGAACTAGGCCAAATTGGAAGRAAGCTCATGAAAACAGTATAAAAATACCTAATATACAAATTTCCATTTTTCACGTAGTGGGCTAGCTTTATATTAGAAACAAATGTGCAGTGGTGGGCACCAGCCTGCTAAAGTGCAAATCCACTAAATGCGGACCTAAATACTTCATTTGCGCTTTAGCGGTCTTACTAATTTTTATAATTCATAAGCAGATTTGCGCTTTCTAAAATTAAAATGCAGTACCGCTAATAACTAATTATCTAGCTGTTATCATTATCTTGAACAACAGAAGGTATGGCTGTCAATGAATCACAACACATGTGATCTATCCAACAGCACCACTCCTAGATAAACACACTTATTGAGAAGGTATACATCTTTGCTGACTGTTGCTTTCGGTCAGGGTTCTCATTTCCCACAATGCTTTGTGGCTGCTTACATAGCAGGAAGGCAATAGCAAAAACAGTTAATGTTTGTAATCCATACTAAAATTTTGTATGTATTGATTTATTTTACTTTACAATCTGAGCTCCTTTTTAAAAATAAATAAATAAAAAAGTTTAAATGCTGGAGCTCAATACTTGACGTAATTGGTCAAAGCAATGAGGTTAGAGACTCAGAAATGATTTAAAGATGTTATGCTGGTGAAGACAGTCATCTAGTGGTCAACCGGAGAAACTACATGGAAAACTTTAAAATCCAAGCTCTTATTTTAAGGGAAGATAGTTTCCTGTACTGCGTGCTTTCATTCCCCGTCACAAATCAAATCAGGCCATGTACCCAGAATGCATCACTTCAGTTTTCCAATAAACAGTTTTAAAATTACTTTATTGATGCTTCTTTAATGAAAAATCTACAACAAACAAAAGAAAAAGACAAAGAAGCAGCCGAACTAGCAATCCTCAACAACTTTTTAATTTTTACACCAGGAGCTAAAGGTCTGTTTCAGGAAATCACATCCCCAGCAATCAGCGGTTGTAGAATTAAGCTGTATAAGGGTTCATACACCGCTAGTTGGCAGTGTTGTGCATATACTGTACATGAATTGTTGCCGGCTAGTAAGTATTAAACTGAACTTGCACTTTAAAATGAGCTTCCACTTGTTTTTCTATGGCATAAGCAATTTTGAAGTTGCGGACCTAAATATTTTCATAAGCACTTTAGAAATTGCGGAGCTAATTTTTGGATTAGCGCTGCCCACTACTGCAAATATGACTCGAATTCTAAAAGCCCAAACACTTTTTCATTCACAGCTAGACAAACATGTCTTACCTCTGGTTCCTTTGGGGCAGGGTCTGTCGACAGTGGTTCCGGTGTGTGTCTGAGGCCAGTCGATGGCTCTCCTCCTGGTGGCCTCGCAGGAGCGTCTGGGTGTCGGCGGCAGCTCAGGGACAGTGGGTTCAGCCGTTACTGAGCCGTGGCTGTCCTCAAAAGGATTCCTTCCCTCTCTTGGATCYGCCCCTGCTATTGTTGTGTCACCATGGCCCCTCATGGTGGGCACTGTGGTGGTGGTAAACACCGTGGTAGACTTAGGTATGGATGATGAGATTGGGGCATCCTCAATCGTTGGAACTAGAGCAAAAAGAACAGTAAAGCTGTTAGAGCTCAAGTCACAAATGTCTCCAAGTCCTGATGCTATTATCAGTGGAGAGACTGCAACAGTTTCAATCCTTAGACATGTTGGCCTCTGCAGAGATACTGATGCCTAAAACGCCTAAAAATAAAAGGATCACGGAGGTTTAACTTCACCTCTGCTCTGCTCTCTCACAAAAAGAAATCAAGACAAACCTTCCAATGTGACACTATCTTGCACTATTTCCATTTTACTTAAGCCAATAAGTAAGACAAGCAATAGCAGCGGGGCAATCTTTCACACAGCAGTGATTTCTTTTAAACAGACTCAGTATTGGGTTGATTAAATGTCAACAATAAAGACAAAGCCCATCTGCGTTTTACCTTTTCCTCTGCCTTGTTCATCTCTTTCTCTTTGATAAAGCTGGTGTGCGGAAGGAGGACTGCACTGCCACGAGCGAAAAACTATACATCAGCAATAATGTGTTTCCACCGGATTCAGTTCACGCCTACCAAGCGAGTGCAATGTGTGCGACTGCACATGTGCACGCGTGCGAGCACACTCGTGTTTGCTCCATTTCTCAGGTGTGTCCCTGCTTAAAATCTCTGCCCGCACARAGATTGATATCTGCTGCAGAGTGCCTGGAGATAACTGGGAAATGAGAGCAGAAATGGGAAATCTATAAATTTAATACAGTATGAAGAGCCAATAAGGATAAAATAGAAAACACGGTGACTGTTTGTGTGCATGTGTGCCAGCATGGATCTCCAAGGCTTCTTGTCTGCTGCATGAATGGCCATACATTTTTAACCACAACTGCCTGATTGTATTTTGAGATAAAAGCACCTTCCCACAATGAGGTCTGTCCACATAAAAGGCTCTCTAGTCTTCATGTTCCCTGGGTGCTTTTGGAAAATGCAATATCATGCTATCTGACACTCCATCATCAGACACCTATCTCCATTTCCTGAGAGAGAATGGTGACAGAGCCGACATTTCTCTTTTCACACCAATCAGAGGGTCAGGGGGATCTTTGCTTTTTCATTCAGGTAAAATATTTGAGCTTATTACAAAGCTGATATCTTTGATGAGGCCAAGAGGCCACCGCAGTAGGGGGGAAGCAGTGTTTCTGTGACGTTCACTACAAAGGAAAGGAGAAACGCTACAGTGTGGCTGAATTGTGACATGTCGCACATTGACCTTTTTCCCCCTGACAGGAGCCCRGGCCAATTGCCTCACACTTATTCAGTCATTGTGTCCTCACATARATTCAAAGGCAAGCCTGGCCAAAATGGCTGCACGCCTAATGATGTGCTGATAAAATGTTTTACATGGCTAACATTAGGGGTGTAGGTTATTAACAAAGCTGCATTTTTCTAATTGGTTGGTTTAAAGCTTGAGCAGTGATTGGGTATTCTGACACTTAAAWTTTTTTTCTCTCCTCCTGATCAGAATCAATCACAGTCCTTGAACACACAATTCTTTACCATATGCATGTTATTACTGCAAGTTTCCACCATGTGAAGTAGACTAATTGTAAATTATCTAAGGTGTATATTAAAAATGATTTGTGGAGATTCTCAGCCATCCGGGGCYCAACAGATTCTGAGAGTTTTGAAACAAGAAAACTGGATTTATTTTCTGCTACTTGAAGGTGTTTCGCTTCCCACTCGAGCTTTTTCCATTTCAATTGAAAAGTGCAGAMATCCAAGTGCAAAGTCAGAAGAAGCACAAGAGGCTACTAGAAGAAAACTGGATTTTATACAGAGATAAAACTGCAGCTCACTTTACAGTTCAGGCTGTTGTTTTCCTTTACACTCCAGTACCAGCTGCTGCTTAAAATGGTGACATATTCAAGTCCAGCTTTCTGTGTGAGACTTAGAATTCGTAAACAGGGGACAGACTTAAACAAAAAGTGAACATTAAATTGTTGAGAATATTAACATTTTAACAAATTAATAWTTTACACAAATCATATGGAAGCCTGGTTTAAAATTCTAACTGAGGGATTCACAAAACCTGGAAATTGTAATCAGCAAAGAACACATTGATTGGTGAATCTCCAGTTATTAACTACACAATAAAAAACACATATTTTAAAAAAGTCTATAGATGTTAACAATATAACAAGGATGCATATAAGATTGAACAAAAAGTTCCAAATATATTATGTAAGGCAGTTTTTTTTTCCCCGAGTCTGAAAAAGTGTGAAGATTCACAGGCTGACTTGGTAGATTCAATAGACACATATAATGCAATACAAGGGCACATGTAATTGAATTTCAGAATATTAAACCTCTCTATACCTGAGCAAACTTCTGCTTTTCTATGGGCTGATATAAAACTTAATATGCAGCTGTCTGTAACAGCTTGCTTGCATCTCCTGATTAACCTGCTCTTGAGACCATTTTTCTCCATCTCAAGGCTCTGAAGCATCGCACGTCTCAGCGCAAATTATTACAACGTGCAAATAGTCTGCTTTTCAATGTTTCTTTGTAATCTTAATAGACGAGAACGAATTCAAAATCTCCCTTATCTTTAGTGAGTCAGTTAATTTAGACGTGCTACAAATGCACATTGTAATGAGTTCAAACTTGAGTCGTTACTGGGTATCAATTTTAATTAGGAGTGCTCAAGGAAACTAATGATAATGTATGTCAAATACACATTTAAAGCAACATAAACCCTTAGAATAGTGTATTTGTAACATTAAACTTAGTTGAATATTATACTTATTTATAATAAAAACCCCTAAAAAAAAACTTTCAAAATATGCTTTACATTAATTTCTCTAAACATGTTTCTCATATGTGCAGAGACTGTTGGGCAGCTTCACAGCTAAATAAAGACATTTAAATTAAAACTAACATTCACCTGTAAATAATTTTTTAAAACTTCATGATTCAGATAAGCTGAAAGACAATAAAAAAAATTGTTGTCCGAACAGCCAAATTAACCCTCTTAACGCAGTCCCTGAAAATTTATTTTGTAAATTAGCTTCAAAGCGCTTCCAAGGTCAAACTGGGTTTTCTTCCAAGCTTTAAACAGTTGAAGTGATTTCAGTTTATTTCAGCTATTTTAGTACTTAAAAAGATTTTCTCTGTGAACTGTGAGGATCTTTCATGGAAAAAAAAATAATTAACATACTCAACGGATCTAATCATAGCAACACCATCTAACCAAAGGAGATGAGCCGGAGTTTGAGGGTTATTTAGTTGGTTTTATTCCTTTTTTTT
>NW_013953231.1:38604-49712 GCF_001266775.1 Austrofundulus limnaeus
CACTAAAGACTTTAATTCTAAGCACTTTCACTTTTATTTTATAAAGAAATTTACATAAAAATTGTGAATGTTTGTAGTTTTCCTGTAGTTTAAATCAAATGCAATCAAATGTGGGTAACATTGAAAACATTAAATATGCAACACATCAACTCTATATTTCAAAAAGTAATGACCTCAGAAGGCAGCACATCTGTGAGATTATTCTGATGCCTCTGCACCGCACGAGCTACAATTTTCTTTTGATTGCAAAGAGCAACTCCCTTCAGTAAGAGCTTTGCGTCCTGTGATAGCACTCATCCAGGAGAGGGCTGCACCAATTAGCTTGCATTTCTCTCAAGAGGCAGTGAAGTCACTCTTTATGGGAAATCTGACACCAAAAGCATACTGTTGCCATATGGTGAATATTACCTCTTGTACATAATGGGCAAGTTTGAGATCGAGCACTTGAAAAACGACTGCGACCAGTGTCAAAACAGTGCGTAAATTAAAACATGGCTAAAGGTGGGGGGAGGGAAGAAAAATCYTCCTGCAAGATGATCAATCGACAGAGTGGAGACAAAACAGAATGAGTTTCATCACTTTATAGCCCCCTTGAGTCATTCCTGAGAGGAAGATGACAAAATTATTAAAATGTAATCATGTGATGAYAAGTCTACGTTTGGTGGCTGTCCTTGATTTTATAATTTACACTTCTCTTCTGTTATTGTTATTATCATTTGCTGAAATCATGTAATACTCTAAAAACTGTCTACCTGTCTAGACAGGACAAAAATTAAAACAAAAATATTYCACAATCATAAGCTGCCTAAATCTTGCTATTAGGGGAAGTGGAATGACAACTTGCAGTCAGATCAAGCTGTTTCAATTAGTTTCAGTTTTGAACACGAGCAAGTCTAATCCTCCCAGTATACTAATAAACAGACCCATGCTGTTTGCAGGAA
Organism: Austrofundulus limnaeus; assembly: GCF_001266775.1. Taxonomy (NCBI): domain Eukaryota; kingdom Metazoa; phylum Chordata; class Actinopteri; order Cyprinodontiformes; family Rivulidae; genus Austrofundulus; species Austrofundulus limnaeus. The sequence continues at coordinate 39,546 of NW_013953231.1, forward strand.
ATTATCATCAGCAGCTAAAATATTCAGGACTCCATTTTGACGTGATAGCAAATTTCCTCTTGTTTATTTAATGTTACCCTCTTTGTGGGCAAAACTGAATGAAAGAACTCCCACATTTATATATTAAATCATTTTAACACAGATGAGTAAGATGCTGTGTTACTTTATGTACAGCCGGTGTGTGTCAATGTTCTAGCATTCACTACCTTGCAAGTCCCATTTTTCTAAAATTTACTACCTTTTGMGGATACACTCCTTATGGGGRCCAAAGCCTGGGTCTCATAAGTTTGAATGCCAGTTTAATAAGGTGCAAATTAAAGGGAGCAGGGGTTAGATGTACATCCAGCATCCGTAGTGGGTTCCAATACCAGCATAATTAATGTATCGGAGTTTTGCGATCCAGTGGGGAGATTTCCGATGCATGCTTTAATAATGTTTGCTGAAATGACTCCAGAAGCGTTTTATGATAAAGAATTTTTAACACACTTTAATTATTATTTTTTTCATAATTTTGGAATGTGTCAATGCTGCAGCACCAAAAACATGAAACTACAGGTTCTGTTTGAGGTGGAGGATGAAGGTTTGCCAAACTTGTTCACATTATTATCATCATTATTGTTACTGTTTATATTTGCATTCTAACTTAAATCAAATCAATAATATTGATAACAATAATATTAAATAATTCACAATTAAAGTGATTATTATGATGACATCATTAATAATATTAAAACTAACAGAGCTTTTATATAGGATTATTATCTGCATTCGTCAATATCCAAAATTCAGGTACTGGATCGGATCGGAAATAAATTTTTTTATAAAAATGTGAAAAAATTGATTGGATTTTATCCCTAGTTAGGTTTAGGGTTAGGTATGTACTATGGGTAAATAGGTTTAAGGTAGGATCAAAGCTAGGGTACAGAAATGAACAAAAAATGAATGGAAGTCAATGCAAAGTCCCTGTTAAGATAGCAAGACATGATATGTGTGTGTGCGTGTGCCTTTATAGATCCACGTGTGGCTCATTTTAGCTTGGTTCAATAACACTGATGTCTTAAAGGACAAGAACTGCGCTACAGTTGGTCTTTTACCTCTTTACCTGGAGCCACCGCTGATAATTAATGACAGAGAAACAAATCCCACAAGACATGAATTTTACATCAGGCTGTTTATGTGTGCTCGTGCTGTTTGATGTGATTCAGGCTTACACGATGGGGGCTTTGGAAGGTAAAGAGCCTCAAGACAATTCCCGTGCGCTGTCTAATTTGGTGCTAAAGAATATGTCATTATCCCTGCAAATTTTAAAAGAGAAAAAAAGTTGTAAAGAAATGATTGCCYGGGCRGATAGCTTTATTGACATTTGTTCTTTAAAGAGCAATAGACGAGAAAAGCTCTGCCCAACATATCTCGTGTCTGTGTGGGGTAATTTATGAGGCCTGAAACTGAATACTGCGGAGCAGCAGGCYCAGCACAGTCACAACTAGACAGTCTGAGTCAGGAGGAGGAGATGGCAAAGCAGCTTGCAAAACAGAAACATGCATGTAGACAGGAAGATATATGTGGAGACAGAAATARACTCAAGAGCAAAACACTCTAAAACTCTCTGTCATGTGCACCTATGAGGTCCACTCAAGCAGTTCCCTGACATAATCCAYCACGCAGAACAATTAGAGCTCTTCCAAATCCCCTGACATGTCTACTGCAGACGTTATTTTTGTTGCCAAATATGCTTCTGAGGATGGAACACAGGCTCAGTGCGTGAAACATCTATAAATGRTCTCTGACTTGAAGGTTTACCTGGKGGCATCATACAAAGCAAAGCACAGCACGGTGAGATGRTATGCAGGGTTTAGCCACAAAAATGACAAGAAAACAAAACAAAAGAAAGTGCTTGTGATATGCAGAATGTGAGACATTTTTAACTTCACATAGGCTCAATGGCCAGTTTTACCAGATTATTTCTAGCAGCTAAGCCTTTTGGACAAAGCTATCAATTATACGACTCTCATCTTTAAGGTCTTAAATCAATGCAACCTCAAAGACAATTTCATTTTCTCTTTTCTCTCGTTGTTACTTTGAAATGTTCCCTGCAATTACTCAACAAGAAATCAGTTAATGCCTCTGCACATCACAGAGAATGCATTACCAATGTCTCTCCAAGTTTGGTAACTAAAAGAACTACTGAGATGTGCTTCCCTTYTTGGCATGCACTCCTTTCAGGCAGATGTCTGAGGAGGCAAACTCTCTCAGTATTGCTTTGTGTTCACAATGCATTAGCGGGTCACAGGCATGTTCGCTAAATCTGTGTGAACTGTTTGGAACAATAAGCAGAAAGATCAATACGAAGAACGACCCGCGCAAACCACTTCAACTGGGGTCTGGAATGAAGCAGCCCGCAGTGGTAGATACACCCAAAGACCAGTTTGCTAAGATCAATTATTTCCTGCTTTGATCACTTTGCCAAAACTCCTCTAATATGAACCCATAATCCCTGCTGTTGTTTTACGCGCCTCTCTAGTTTGAGCCTCACAGCCAAGGTTGTTGCTTCTGACAGAAAAGGACACATGGGTTGCTGTTACACAAGTTCTAATAGAGAGCGAGGACGCTCTAGATTTTGTGTCCGAGGTAACTTCGCTCTGTGGTCGATGAATCTTAATAGGCACAATTAATTTTCTTTACGCCTCAAGTGTCCCTCTGTTTCAGAGTGAGACATTATTTCAGCCCGATTAGACTGGGCTGCAGAATAGGTTGTTTAATTCAACGGCATATTATGTGCACGCAATAAATCCTAATAGCTACAGAGTAAAGAAGTTAGAGGTGTAGATATGAAAAAAAAAGAAGAAAAGAACAACTAATAAACAAGAAGCAATTATTTTCTAGTGCCCTTCACGGAGCTTAGTGCACTGCAGCTGGTAGTCTTGTTTAGATGGAGGAATATGTTCCCATAAAACACAGTCAATGAGGCAAGTTCTGCAGCAAAGATCTGAATGAGTCTCTATGACAGGTGGGTAGAAGAAAACCAGCACTTGGAGTTATAAGTGAAATCAACAACTATGTTCTGTTACTGCAGGGAGTGACAACACCAAGCCTATGTGGCATTTATGTTTACCCAGGCATTACAGTAGCTGAGAGAGCACATTAAACCCTTCACTGCAAATGCTTTGTGATGGCTACTTCCCTCCTCTCTCCAGGACTCTTTAGAGACGAGGAGGGTAATTATGATAATTCACTTGTTAATTACATTTACATAAATCAGGACGTAAGCAGTTGAGCTAACAGTTTACATGCTTGCTAAACTCATCGAAGTTTGAGCATTTTTTCTTCATATAAACTTAAATGTTGAATGAGGCTTCGGAGATTCCAAGGAATGGCAGGAAAACAAACAGACGTGTTGACAAGAGGCCAAAGTTCAGGAGCACACAGACTCCATTGAAAAACCAACCTTCCCCCCTCTCTTCCGCAGCACAAGTCGGGAATCCGATTTCAGCCCGTCGGCAACCCCTCCCAAATATCCAGAAGTTAAAAATCATAACCTAATATGGACCAGTGCTCCAGGGGAGCAACATGAGCCTCTAACATATCATTGAGTCGGGTCAAGATTCTAGTTCCTCCACTTCGTGCTGGAGACTTATCAGGGCTGTATGGGATAAATTGGCTGCTGTTAGGCAATTAAACCCATTATCAGCCTGATGTAATGTCCCTGTCTGGTGACACATATGTCGCCTCTCAGCACTTCACAGATTAATTTAAGCCAGTTACTCGCCTGACAAGATTCCTCACCGTAATAGATCTCGCTTTCCTACAATTTTTCGGCACAGATCCACCATGTGGTTCATATCTTGCACGCATTTCATCCTTTGAAAAAATATTAGCCAACAATAGGTTGGCGATTATCACCTCATCTGTCACAAAAAAAAATGGCTTCTGCAAAGTTGAAGAGGTAACCATGGCAACTCAACTTGAAATCCTGAGGCAGGGAGGAGAGGATAACCTCTGTCATACTGTGCACAATCCTTTTTTCGACATGTTCCCAGCATGAGAGGGAAGTTCAGGAGGGCATTGTAGATAATGTTTCTGGATAAGGTTTGAGATTGAAGAATTTGATGGGGTCCAAGCATCAGCTGGATAGAGTGTTTCATTCTGCCTCGTGGTAATAAAGAGGCAGGTTTTTGTGTGTGTGGTGGTGGTGGTGGTGCAACCCCGCAGAGAGTTATCCCTCATTCTGAGGTGAATCTGTAATTTCTGTCTGCAAATGAGCCCTTTCCCCAAGAATAACACAACCCTCTTTCCTTTATCACACCTGAGTTGCATCCAAAATTAAAAGGCAGCCATCTGTGACATCCCATGCTGCTGCCAAACAATGGAGGAATTACCCAAAGACAATGGATTACACAAAAAAATGGAGCAGCACTCACCTTCAGCGGGATCCGGGGGCCCAAAGTCCAGGTCGTAGCGCAGGATGTAAAAGTTATTCCACACGTACAGCTGGTTGTCTCTGGGGTTGTAATCCACAGCGGTGATGTACTGGTACTGGTTGGGGAAGAGAATGTCAGTGTATTCGCCCTGGTTCAGCTTGGTGTTGTAGATGTAATCGATTTGGCTGCGGCTGGCCTCGCTCTCGTTCTCCTCGTAGGTTGAGCGGACTACGTGCAGCACGCCGCACACCATGAAGGCGTTGGAGGCCGAGCGCTTGTCGTACGCCGTTTCCCAGGTGCCCTCGAAGCGGAGGGTGTAGGGGTTCAGCTGGCTCACCACGATGCGTCCGTTGTTCTGCTCCGTGGCATAGATAACCCACAACCCCCTCTCGTCAACCGAAAGGTCAATGTCCGTTTTGCCACCCCAGCGGTACGGCGAGGTGTCGTGATAGTTGGCGTTGTTTACAATGGCCTCGCCGCTTTTGATGCGCGTGCGAAGGTCAAACTTGACAATGTTGCGAGTGCGCTCCTTGTTAAAAAAGATAGCACCGTCGTAAGCAACAAAGCCTGTCCCGTCCACTCGGTGCGGCAGTTTATAGGTGGTTGTCTGGCGACTGTTTTTGAAGTCCTCCAAAGAGGCGTACTCGATGAGGGTGTCGGTGCGGTACGGCGTCCAGGGCATGAAGAAGACTTTGTCTCCAGCCTGCAGTGGGTCTTTGCACCAGGACCCTGCTTGCTGTTCAGCCTCAAACAAGAAGGTGGCGGCTTCTATGCCCTTCAGAGTCCCGGGACAAATGAATACTAGTGACAGAGAGGAGAGTGAAACAAAATACAACAAGGCAAAAATGTTAAAAGGCACACATTTACACATTTGACAAGAACAGTTCTCGTTGCAGCGTGACTCAAGTACAGGACAAAAAGATCAGGGGCTGTGAATTTGGAGGAAGCGTTTGACTAGTGCTTTTGTACTAATGAGTACGGGGGGGGGGGACAAATGTACGTGTCAAAAAGATTACTCAGAATGAAAAATGTGAGGTTAATAGAACTTGCATCTCAAGGGGCTGCTGCTACACCCTACCAGGGACAAAACAAATAAATCATGAAAAAAAAAAGAATTATAAAAATCCTGCAAATGAAAGACATGGGAAATGAAGGGAATAGAGTTCACAGTGTTTTGTTTAGCTGTTTTATCAAATACCAGCCTCTCTCTTAAGTCAAATGCCACACGAACAGCTGGGTGTATGGACACACTGCACATGCATTCTCACATGACTGAGGTCATAAAATGAGAAAAGGGAACAGACTTCACATCTCGTGATAAGAGTGAACAACAGGTTGTCGATGGTGGCGAAGGCAGCAAAGCAAAGGTAAAATGAAAGTGGAGGTTGGGGAATAGATAGAACAACAGTGGTAAAGGATTTTCACTACTTTCTGTGGTGAAAGACAAAAGTAACCATTGATGGGTGAGGGAGGCCGTGGCAAGGTTCCAATACAAATGAATTAGTTCTGGATGATAAAAAAGGGAACACAGTCAATTTTTGTTTTCTTTTAAAACATCTTTTTTTTGTTTCAGTCAGTGCCAAACTCACTCAGCCATCACTGCTATTTCACATCACGTGCTATGGGTGCAGCAGAAGTTGGGCCAAGCAAACTCCGACTGAGCCAAATTAAAGGTATACACTCAGCTAGTCGTTCGTCAGGGGGTTACATTGCTAAAAGAGGGTCCCAGGAACAACACCAAACAGTTGGGTGTTTTCTTTCATATTGCATAGAGAAAAACTTTGTTTGGCAACCACGGTTGTCATTTGAAATTTCGTGCTGCACATCATTTGGATTCCATGGGCGCAAGCCATCCACCTATCGAGTTTACAATGACAAGAGAGCTAATCAGGAGAGGAGGAGTGTGGGGGAGGGGGGGCTATACTCAACACCACAGAACAAGGAGCCGAAGGAGGAGGGGGAGGGATGGACCAGACCACTCATTTACCTTTTTGCTCCACTTCTATTTCAGGCATTGGAAAAGAAAGCGAAAAAAAAGAGTGCAAAAAGGGAGAGAAAGGTTATCATGAGTTAGGCAGTAGATACAGAGAAAGAGAATTAGTTGGAGGGTATGACCATGAAATGGATTGCAGGGCTGGTTGATGTGGAAAAGCTAGAAAGAATTGAAAAAAGGTGTTTGTTTGTTAGTGAAACAGCATCTCAGCCTAGGATATAAAAACAGACAAATTATAACTAGAGTGCTGTGCTCTCTATTCTTATAACCTGTCATTCTGATCGTCTTTGTTTGCTAATAAAATACAACAGTGGTCACTGTAAAAGCAGAACAAGTCCCTCTAAGACTGTTTCTCCTAAGTGGCAGGAAGAAAAAAACAACAACCATAAAGTCCCACTCAAATCTAGATGAAAAAAAAAAATAGATGGATAGCAGACTTAGAGAAACTAGACAGAAATTATGTCTGGCATGTCTCGGCTGAGGGTGGAATTTGTTCAAACTTTCTAAACACAAATCAAAACTCAACCCTATCGCCCACACACGTGAAGCATGACACGGTGCTAACGTTACAGACCTGACTCTTAAATGAGCCAATGAGAGCAACAGCACATGAGATGACTGATGGATAGTCGACTTAATATGGAGTTTCTGTAGTGGACTGTTGCAGCTGCGACACACAGCAGGGAAATAGCGGAAGAGGCTGGAGACAGTAAGTAAAAAAAAAGATTGAAAGTTGGGAAGAAAAAATGAGAGAAAAAAGTTAGTCGAAGAGACACAGGACGAGGTGAAACGAAGGTCTGTTTGAAAGGAGAGAAAAGGAAGGTTTTATTCCTGAAAATGTTTACAGTTCATCAATTTATATATACTGAGCACTTTCACAGGCTGGAAAGGGGCCCTGAGCAGCACTTTAAAACTCCCCTTTTAAGGTAGATTAACTTTTTAAAACAGAGCTGGATTTAACTAAATTTGGAGCATTTCATTAAACAAGTTGATGACTAATAAAGATTTATGACTTAGTGCAGAAATTTGGTTTAGTCTGCAGGACAGAACAAGACATATCTTACAAACCTTAGGATTATTTTAATCAGTCTTCTATGAAACATTTTATTTACATAATAATTAGCAAAAGCACTCTCCTGATAAAACCGTTCTGTCTATTTTCAGAGAAAAAATGCTGTAAGAAGTATTCAAAAGTTAAATGATAGAAATMTATCTAGTCGTGCAGATTGTCTCGGTTTGATTTGTGTAGTTGTAGAAAAACCTCTCAGATTTCTACCACCACAAAAAAATGGGGGGAAAATGTTGTTGGTTTTTATTTTTTGAAAAGGAGAAAATATGAACTATTTGTTCAGTAGAAAGTAGTCCAATGGAAACCAATCACAGCAAGGTCTGTGGATTATCAACTGAAACAGCAATTCTGTTTAAAYAAATCATTTCAGATGATATGAATGTGGCAACCTATAAGCAGAAAAAAACATTTACTGCAGTTGAAGCAGGAGCCTCTGATAAACAGGGGACAGGACACATCAACAACCATTTATCACATCCAAATCCCAAATGAAATCCTTTAGTAGCAATTAAATCATCTGGAACCCCTTTTTGAAGRTGGCTTTGCTAAGATTTAGTGATCAAATCAGACGTAAAAATACAAARGACTAAAACATAAACATCTAATTTATCGCCTGTACTAAACTGAAAGCACCAGAGTCTGGCGTAAGAAATGTTATAATGGGACCAAATAATATTCAGAATGTGATGAGAGATGTGCACACAAACAGCAATTAAAGGAATTTTTTCAGAAAAAGTTCTACAGCTGATGAGTTTGACATTCTGATCTGTGTTTCTGAAAGCATCTTAACAAGCACAAAAAGCACATTAAACAGACAGCAGCTAAAATTTTCATCTTGCTGCTAAAGATTTATAATCAATTAGCCAGAGCTAATCTTCTGCCATTGATTCTTGGCATCTTAGTAGATGCTGTGCTTTTCTATTACTGTCAAGTGGATTTGATGTGAACTCGGTAGTTTCAGCTTCTGTGTGTTATTGACTGTAAAGAGGAAATAGTTCATGCTAAGAAGACAAAAAAAAAGAGACTGAAAAGAACGAAAACTAATTCAGTGCATTTGGTAGAGAAGAGGAGTTTTCAAGAACGTTGTGCAGTTTGACAAGTCCTCATTGTTTTTTCATGTCAGAAAGTGTTGGGAATGTTTTGTTTTGTTCGGAAGAGGTGAAAACAGTTGGCCATTCAGAGTTAGAATTCAGCAAATTCAAAGAAAACTTTGATGGTTATAAATCTGCTTTTAGATTCGATTTGAAAAAGCATAAATCTCCTCAAGGAACATTTTGCAATTATCTTTTAGATTAAAAATTTCACCAGGATTTTTAGACAAATGCATGAAATAGTGCAAATAAAATCCTGTTAGTTTCACTTAAAATAAGACCAGAATTCACAAAACAAACATAAAGTGCCTCTAAAAAGATTTGAAAGTGAAACCACCAGGTTTAGGAAAATGTCTAGCGTTGTAAAGTGAGAATAACAAAAACATGTTTTATAAACTGCTATTAATCTTAGCACTGTTTACCAAAAACTATGCAGCACTTGTTAAAATCATTATGAACAAACAGCACTGACTAAAATTGGCAAAAATGTTACCTGGATGTAAAATAAAGGAGAGACAAAAGTTAAGACATTTGTTCCCACCTTGTTGCTTGGCTTTTTGTTTCACCAGTCCAAATCTATGTCCAAGACAAAGCAAGTTCCTCACATACCACAAACATAAAATAAAGTCATTAACCTCTCTGCATGACTAGACTCCATTAAAGTTTATTAAGAAAATATGCTTTTTATTATAATTAGGGCAGACTGAACCTCAAAATGTCAGAAAAACTTCACATTTTGACACAAAGTGTCYTCATTAATGAGTCTCATTCCAAAAGCCCGAGCTGCAGAGTCGTCTGGGAGAGCTGTGGAAAACGTTCAAAGTGAAGAGAGCGAGAAAGAGGCTGGAAGTCACATCAGACACGTTGAAATCACACAACAAGATTTCAGTATGAGATTTGGATGGCGATACTTACTATAGGGAACACACTCATACTGGACCTCTAAGTACTTGTAGGTGCCAGGGCATGGATCAGGAAAGACATCAGAGCCAGTGACAACCACACACTGCGTACGGTTGTTGCACCTAGGAAAAAAAAAGATTGACCAGAGATTTCGTCATGACTCCCCACAGCAAGAGCACTCTTGGCAGAGACAACATTATTGACACAAAGGCGGGGAACGTTCCTTGATAGAGCCCCACTGACATTGATGAAATCCCAGGCAGGACTGTCACTTATGCATTCTAGTTTTAAAACCTTGGCAAACGGGGAGAGGAAATGAAAGCATTAAGGGCGAATGAATGAAGGTGATGGGATGAATGACAGAGTCGGAGCAGCTAAAGGCATGTTAGGAATTACTGTCTTCGGGCTGCTATTGAAAGAGAGGACATTCATTAAAATACACACAACAGGTGGCTGTGACATGAGGTGGACTGGAATGGGTGGCCTCAAGTATAACAGAGCAGCTCCTCTGCATGTACGCCCAAACAAGACATGAGTGTGTCAGCTATGAAAGGTTATTTGCCTACCAGTATGATATGTTGTCCCTCAGCGATTTAACTATCTGATGTGTGAAATGCAGAGACAGCTTGTTTGCGTGTGTGCGTGTGTGTGTGTGTGTGTGTGTGTGTGTGTGTGTGTGTGTGTGTGTGTGTG